>NC_133141.1:29642863-29732863 GCF_048418815.1 Hemitrygon akajei | reverse complement strand
GATCCCAGGGAGTGCATCTGTATTTATAGGGGGTCATAGGGAGTGTGTCAATATTTACTGAAGATGTGAGAAAGGTCGCAGATATTTCATGTGGGCATATTTGACTTTCTTCGAAATCGCTGCTTGCAACACCTTCTCTGTGGAGTAACCCTGCTTCCTGAAGTTTCTGAAGTGTTACCACACCCCACGGGCACTCCTGTTGACAGCTTAATCCTCGAGCTTCCACTGAACGACTGGGGTAAAGTGAATTGTTGTGGATGAGCAGTGAGGATAGAGGTAGTGGGCTTTGTTTATGTAGAAGGGACTAGTTTAGTTTGGTGTTTAATTAATGAACGCATGATTCAGTGAACAGCAGCTGAAGGGTCTGTTCCTGTGCTGTTCATTCTGTGTTGTGTGTTCTATGCTCTATATTGCTGGAGGATTCCTAGACTGTTTTATTTCAATTATATCCACTTCTGAGGCAATTCTTTGCAATTGAGGGTGATTGCCAAGTATGTAGAACATGTAGAGCACAAAAACAGGCCCTTTGGCCCACAATGTCTGCGTTGACCCCAATGCCGAAGTAAATTGTGTATCTTCCGCCAAAACTCTTCATTCCCTGCACATCCATGAGCCTGTCTAAGAGCTTCTTAAACACCCCTCTCATATCACCACCACCACCTCCCCAGGCAGCACATTCCAGACACCCACCACTCTCTGTATAAAAACTTGCCCCTCTCACCTCCTTTGAACTTTCTCCCTCTCACCTTAATTGCATGACCTCTGGTTCTGGCTGTCTATCTATGCATCTTATAATCTTCTAAGCCTCGATCAGGTCTCCCCTCAGCCTCCATCCAGAGAAAACAACACAAGTTTGTCCAGCCTCTCCTTGTAGCTCGTGCTCTCTAATCCAGGCAGCATCCTGGTGAATCTCTTCTGCACCCTCTCGAAAGCCCCCACACCCTTCCTGTAATGTGGTGACCAGAACTGTACGCAATAATTGGGAGGTGAGTGTGTGAGGATGTAGAGAGGGAAGAGAAAAGGTAGAGAGAGAAAAAGTGTGATAATGAAAGAGGGAGAGAGTAAAAAGTTTTGACTGGAAAATGCAGATAGAGTATGTAACAGGGAAAGAGGGAGAAATAGAGGAAGTGTGTGACAGGGAGCGAGAGAGAGAGAGTGTGACTGGAAGAGTGAAAAAGAGTGTGACAGGAGAGTGAGTGTGTGACTGGGAGAGTGAAAAAGAGTGTGACAGGAGAGTGAGTGTGTGACTGGGAGAGTGAAAAGAGTGTGACAGGGAGAGAGCGTGACAAGGTGTGAGACAGCTAGTGTGTGACAGTGTGAGAGAGGTAGAGGGAGAGAAAGAGAGGCTGAGAGGGAAAGGGTACGCATGATGTGGAGTGATAGACTGATGTGGATGATTGTGGGACTAGGGAGACAGAGAGTGGATGAGAGGGAGGGGAGATAGAGAGAGTGCAACAGGGAAAGGGGTAAATTTAGATAGTAAGTGCCACAGGAAGAGGGAGAGATAGAGGGAATGTATGACAGGGAGACGGGGTGGGGGGGGGGGGGGGGTGGGGAGAGAGAGAGAGAGAAAAAGGAGAAAGGTCAGGTTTCCCGGTCAGGATGTGGGATCAGTTCCTGCCCAGGATCCAGGAACCACAGACCCTCTGTCATCTTCCTTCTGTCCTCTCTGTGGTTTACCAGTGAGGGGGGTGGGACCAAGGGAAGGGGAGGGGTAGGGAGGAGGAGCGGAGGGGGTGTTGAGCAGCCACTGGCAGCTTATGCACGGCAGATAAAGACGTGGTTACAGAGGGACTTGGATCACAGGCTGTGATACAGGCACAGAGAAAGAGGGAGAGAGGAGACAGAGTGAAAGAAAGAGGAGAGAAGCAGAAAGAGAGGGAAGGTGAAAGATAAAGGAGAGAGGGAGAAAGAGAAGGAGAAAGAAGGAGGGAGAAGGGGCGAGGAGAAGAGAGACAGGGGAATGAGAGGGAGAGAGACATGAAGAGAGGGAGAGAGAGAGGGAAGGAGACTGAGAAAGAGAGAAGGTGTGAGAGAGAGAGATAGAGGAACACAGAGCCTAGGGTCAAAAAGCTCCACGCGACACCACAGTCTTACCTCGAGGCTTGGAGAGACAGAACGAGAGAACGCACACAGGACAGGCAGCGAGCGGCAGCCTCTCCCCCAACTCAACCCCTTCCTCTGCATCTGGAATCCCACGAGCTTACAATGAGGCAGTAAGTATCTGGAGACAGGGTGTTGAAGTGGTGGGGGGAGGGCAGGCGGGAGAGGGGTGTCCGCGAGACGAGGGGAGTGGAGGCAAGAGGAGAGATCCGGTTTTTGTTTTCCTTTTGGAAGTCTGTATGCTACGGTCAACTCAACTGTGTTGGCGGAGGGTATTGAGGAGGAGTGTCTCTGTGGGGACAGGGATGGGAAGTGGGCTGGACAGGGGTTGTGACGGGGGAGGGAGTAAGTGGGAAAAGGGAAGAGAGAGCAGGGAGAGATGGAGAGAGAGAAAGTAGGAGAGTGGGGGAGGGGAAGAGAGAGCAAGGGGAGAGGAAAGAGAAGGACAGATAGAGAAGAGGAGAGGCAGAGAGAGGGGAGGAGTGAGGGAAAGTGGGAGGGGAAAGAGATAGGAGAGAGAGAGGTAAAGGAAGAGAGGGAAAGAGAAGGGAACAGAGAATGTGAGGAGGAGGGAAAAAGAGGAGAGAGAAACAGAAAAGAGAGGAGGGGAGGGGACAGAGAGTGAGAGAAGCAAAGAGAAGAATAGAGGGGGAGAGAGGTGGTTCAGAGAAAGAGGGAGCGGGAAATGAAGGAAGCAGGAGACAATGGGGAAGAGAGGTTACAAAGGAGGAACATAATGGCAGAACAAGGAGGGGAGAGAGACTGGGGGAGAGAGGGAAGAGAGGGAGGGGGGAAGGGTGGGGGAGAGAGGGAGACAGGATGTAATGGGGTGGGGACAGGGATGAGAGAAACTCAAAAGGGTTGTGGCAGGAAAGAGAGGAAGGGAAGAAAGGAGGGGAGAGACATAAGGAGTGGGAGAGGGACGGAGAGGAAGAGAAGGAGACCAGGTTGGTAAATCACCCACCATCTCTGCTTGATTACTTTCTCTGAGACCCTCTCTTTTCTCTAAATCCCTATCTCTCTCCTCACTGCAACTTCTCTCTCTCACACACACACACTCCAATTCCCTTTGCCCATCCCTCTTCTTCTTCATTCTCTAATTAATCCCCTTTATCTCCTCATTGTCTTTCTCCTTCTATCCCTCACTCCCACCTCTCTCTCCAACCCCCTTTCTCCCCATGTGCCTCTCTCTTCTCCATCCCTCACACCCTCTTTTTTGGTTTATTATTGTCACATATGGGAGATAAATGTTTTGTCTTCCACGCTGTCCATTCAGATCAGATCATCACACGGTGCATTGAGGTAGAACAAGGTAAAACAATAACAGAATGCAGAATAAAGTGTCACAGTTACAGAGAGAGTGCAGAGCAGGCAGGCAATAAGGTGCGAGGGCCACAACGAGGTAGATTATGAGATCAACAGTCTGTCTTATCATACCAGGGAACCATTCAGTAGTCGTATAACAGCAGGGTAGTGGCTACCCTTGAGCCTGGTGGAACGTGCTTTCAGGTTTTTGTATCTTCTTCCTGATGGGAGAGGGGGGAGAGAGAATGTCTGGAGTGGGTGGGGTCTTCGATGATTCTGTCTGCTTCACTGAGGCAGTGAGAAGTGTAGACAGAGTCCATGGAGGGGAGGCTGGTTTCTGTGTCCACAATTCTCTGCAGTTTCTACCGGTCACAGGCAGAGCAGTTGTCATATACAATTGGATGCTTTCTTTAGTGTATTGGTAAACATTCAACACAGAATTGGGGCAGGTGGTCCTTGTGTAGTATGGGGTGTTGGTGGGACCACATGTGGTATGGTGTGGACAGCATCAGTCTCCTCATTGAGGGATGGACATTGATATGTTGGGGCAGCTTGGAGAAGGTTTATCAGACCCACCCCTGGAACAGGTGGGTTGTCTCATGAGGAGAAGTCGCCCCTGTACCAACCCCATCACCCTCCATGCCCTCAACTTTGAAAAACTCTCAGCTACCGAGCTCACAAGAGGAAAGTTCCAAAGATCAAGGCCTCATGGAGGGAGGAAACCTCCCCATTTTTTTCCCCTCCTGAGAACATGATCCTTCATTCTCAACTCCCCAGCAAGGAAGATATCCTCCTTCAAGTCTCTTCCCCGTACATTCTGATGAGATCTCCTTATGTTCTCCTGAACCTCAGAGGGTTCAGGACCCCGTCTGCCTGGTCTCTCCTCTGTCTCAGGGATGGGACTGGTGGGACCTCCACCCCACTCCTGTGGCCGGTCTGTGCTTCCTCAAGGAGGGAGAACGGTTCCCATGCGTGGGTCTCTCCAGGTACCTGGGTTGGTTGGGGGTGGGGGGGGGGGTCAAGATCTCTTCACTTGGTGAGGCGTGTGAGACCATTTGAATTCTGTATGTGTGTGAGAGCGAGCATGCCACTGTGGATTCATATACATTTCTATTTCTCTGTTACACTGAGTTCTGTGTATATTTCTATCTGTGCGTGTCTGTCAGACTGAGCTGTCTCTGTGGGAGGGGAATGTATTGGCTGTGGAACTGAGGGAAGTGTGTGCAGTCAGTGATAACCAGCTCCCTTATCTCTGCTCCTTCAGGAAGACTGGCCTGCGAAGCTGTTGGTGAGAGGCTGCCCCCCCTTCTCCCCCCCCTCCCCGGCTCAATGTGTTCC
Source organism: Hemitrygon akajei (assembly GCF_048418815.1). Taxonomy (NCBI): domain Eukaryota; kingdom Metazoa; phylum Chordata; class Chondrichthyes; order Myliobatiformes; family Dasyatidae; genus Hemitrygon; species Hemitrygon akajei. Next base: position 29,728,117 of record NC_133141.1, on the reverse strand, counting down.
ACCGACTGTGTCCTGCCCTTTCCTGGAACTGGCACGGAGGTGAGGGTCCAATCTGTCCCATGCCTGCCCCTCTCCCCACCTTCCTCTTCCCTTCCTTCCTCCGCCCTCTACCTCCTCCCACTCCCCTCCTCATTCTGCCCTGCAATTTTCCTCCTCAACTCTTATCCCCTCCACGTCTCTCCCTCTCCCAATCTCCCTCCCCTCCAACCCCTTCTCCTCTCACATTTCCTACCCACCTCCATCCCTATCCCCCTCTGTTCCCACTCTCCCTTCCTTCTCCACTCCTCCCACCCCCCCCCCCCCCCCCCCGCGCCGTGTTCTGTATATTTACCCTGCCTTCAGTGTATAGGCCAAGAGCTATTTGGTTTTGGAGGGAGGGAGATGGCTCAGGCTGGATATGGAGTGGGACATCACTCCATAGGAGATGGGAGATGGCAGATGGGATGAAGGGTTCCAAGGTCACCACAACCTCCCCACCCAATTTACAGCCAAGAAGGTGGAGTGTGTACTGCTTGGATGACAGTGATCTGTTCCAGGACCCCTGCTCTTTGTAATTTTTATAAGTGACTTGGATGAGAATATGGGATGGTGGGGTTTTGGAGAAGGTGCAGAAGAGGTTCAAGAGGGTGCAGAAGATGATGCCTGGATTAGAGGGACAAACTACAATGAAGAGTTGCACAAACTTGGGTTGTTTTCACTGGAGCTGAGGAGAGAGCTGTGAGAGGTTTATAAGATTATGACTCTGATTTCGATCTCCAACCCGCCCCCAGTACACACTGAGGTCCGGTTCTACCCTGGAGCTGAACTGTGAGGTGCAGCATGGTTTTCCAAGCGCCCCTTATCCACCGCTTCCCGATGGGACCGCCACCCAATTCTTACCGTCCCTCGGGGAGAGTGCTGAGCAGACCCAGTCCGGAGACGTGGAGCTCAACTGGCAAGAACTGATGTCATTGACTGAGCTGCAGGTAAGTGATGGGAAGGAGCTGCCCTAGCAAGTGTGCGATGGGACGGTGTGGAGGGAGTTTCACTCTGTGTCTGATCCTGTGAGTGTGTGATGGGATGGTGTGGAGGGAGATTCACTCTGTGTCTGACCCTGGGAGTGTGTGTTGGGACAGTGTGGAGGGAGATTCACTCTGTGTCTGACCCTGGGAGTGTGTGATGGGACAGTGTGGAGGGAGATTCACTCTGTGTCTGACCCTGGGATTGTGTGATGGGACGGTGTAGAGGGAGCTTCACACTGTGTCTGACCCTGGGAGTGTGTGATGGGACGGTGTGGAGGGGGCTTCACTCTGTGTCTGACCCTGGGAGCGTGTGATGGGACGGTGTGGAGGGAGATTCACTCTGTGTCCGACTTTGGGAGTGTGTGATGGGACGGTGTGGAGGGAGATTCACTCTGTGTCTGACCCCGGGAGTGTGTGATGGGACAGTGTGGAGGGAGATTCACTCTGTGTCTGACCCCGGGAGTGTGTGATGGGACAGTGTGGAGGGAGTTTCACTCTGTGTCTGATCCTGTGAGTGTGTGATGGGATGGTGTGGAGGGAGATTCACTCTGTGTCTGACCCTGGGAGTGTGTGTTGGGACAGTGTGGAGGGAGATTCACTCTGTGTCTGACCCTGGGAGTGTGTGATGGGACAGTGTGGAGGGAGATTCACTCTGTGTCTGACCCTGGGATTGTGTGATGGGACGGTGTAGAGGGAGCTTCACACTGTGTCTGACCCTGGGAGTGTGTGATGGGACGGTGTGGAGGGGGCTTCACTCTGTGTCTGACCCTGGGAGCGTGTGATGGGACGGTGTGGAGGGAGATTCACTCTGTGTCCGACTTTGGGAGTGTGTGATGGGACGGTGTGGAGGGAGATTCACTCTGTGTCTGACCCCGGGTGTGTGTGATGGGATGGTGTGGAGGGAGATTCACTCTGTGTCTGACACCGGGAGTGTGTGATGGGATGGTGTGGAGGGAGATTCCCTCTGTGTCTGACCCTGGGAGCGTGTGATGGGACGGTGTGGAGGGAGATTCACTCTGTGTCTCACACTGGGAGTGAGTGATGGGATGGTGTGGAGGGAGATTCACTCTGTGTCTGACCCTGGGAGTGTGTGATGGGATGGTGTGGAGGGAGATTCACTCTGTGTCTCACCCTGGGAGTGTGTGATGGGATGGTGTGGAGGGAGATTCACTCTGTGCCTGACCATGGGTGTGTGTGATGGGACGGTGTGGAGGGAGATTCACTCTGTGTCTGACCCTGTGAGTGTGTGATGGGATGGTGTGGAGGGAGATTCACTCTGTGTCTGACCCTGGGAGTGTGTGTTGGGACAGTGTGGAGGGAGATTCACTCTGTGTCTGACCCTGGGAGTGTGTGATGGGACAGTGTGGAGGGAGATTCACTCTGTGTCTGACCCTGGGATTGTGTGATGGGACGGTGTAGAGGGAGCTTCACACTGTGTCTGACCCTGGGAGTGTGTGATGGGACGGTGTGGAGGGGGCTTCACTCTGTGTCTGACCCTGGGAGCGTGTGATGGGACGGTGTGGAGGGAGATTCACTCTGTGTCCGACTTTGGGAGTGTGTGATGGGACGGTGTGGAGGGAGATTCACTCTGTGTCTGACCCCGGGAGTGTGTGATGGGACGGTGTGGAGGAAGATTCACTCTGTGTCTGATCCCGGGAGTGTGTGATGGGACGGTGTGGAGGGAGATTCACTCTGTGTCTGACCCCGGGAGTGTGTGATGGGATGGTGTGGAGGGAGATTCACTCTGTGTCTGACCCCGGGAGTGTGTGATGGGACGGTGTGGAGGGAGATTCACTCTGTGTCTGACCCTGGGAGTGTGTGATGGGACGGTGTGGAGGGAGATTCACTCTGTGTCTGACCCCGGGAGTGTGTGATGGGATGGTGTGGAGGGAGATTCACTCTGTGTCTGACACCGGGAGTGTGTGATGGGATGGTGTGGAGGGAGATTCCCTCTGTGTCTGTCCCTGGGAGAGTGTGATGGGATGGTGTGGAGGGAGATTCACTCTGTGTCTTACCCTGGGATTGTGTGATGGGACGGTGTGGAGGGAGATTCACTCTGTGTCTGACCCTGGGAGCGTGTGATGGGACGGTGTGGAGGGAGATTCACTCTGTGTCTCACACTGGGAGTGAGTGATGGGATGGTGTGGAGGGAGATTCACTCTGTGTCTGACCCTGGGAGTGTGTGATGGCATGGTGTGGAGGGGGCTTCACTCTGTGTCTGACCCTGGGAGCGTGTGATGGGACGGTGTGGAGGGAGATTCACTCTGTGTCCGACTTTGGGAGTGTGTGATGGGACGGTGTGGAGGGAGATTCACTCTGTGTCTGACCCCGGGAGTGTGTGATGGGACAGTGTGGAGGGAGATTCACTCTGTGTCTGACCCCGGGAGTGTGTGATGGGACAGTGTGGAGGGAGTTTCACTCTGTGTCTGATCCTGTGAGTGTGTGATGGGATGGTGTGGAGGGAGATTCACTCTGTGTCTGACCCTGGGAGTGTGTGTTGGGACAGTGTGGAGGGAGATTCACTCTGTGTCTGACCCTGGGAGTGTGTGATGGGACAGTGTGGAGGGAGATTCACTCTGTGTCTGACCCTGGGATTGTGTGATGGGACGGTGTAGAGGGAGCTTCACACTGTGTCTGACCCTGGGAGTGTGTGATGGGACGGTGTGGAGGGGGCTTCACTCTGTGTCTGACCCTGGGAGCGTGTGATGGGACGGTGTGGAGGGAGATTCACTCTGTGTCCGACTTTGGGAGTGTGTGATGGGACGGTGTGGAGGGAGATTCACTCTGTGTCTGACCCCGGGTGTGTGTGATGGGATGGTGTGGAGGGAGATTCACTCTGTGTCTGACACCGGGAGTGTGTGATGGGATGGTGTGGAGGGAGATTCCCTCTGTGTCTGACCCTGGGAGCGTGTGATGGGACGGTGTGGAGGGAGATTCACTCTGTGTCTCACACTGGGAGTGAGTGATGGGATGGTGTGGAGGGAGATTCACTCTGTGTCTGACCCTGGGAGTGTGTGATGGGATGGTGTGGAGGGAGATTCACTCTGTGTCTCACCCTGGGAGTGTGTGATGGGATGGTGTGGAGGGAGATTCACTCTGTGCCTGACCATGGGTGTGTGTGATGGGACGGTGTGGAGGGAGATTCACTCTGTGTCTGACCCTGTGAGTGTGTGATGGGATGGTGTGGAGGGAGATTCACTCTGTGTCTGACCCTGGGAGTGTGTGTTGGGACAGTGTGGAGGGAGATTCACTCTGTGTCTGACCCTGGGAGTGTGTGATGGGACAGTGTGGAGGGAGATTCACTCTGTGTCTGACCCTGGGATTGTGTGATGGGACGGTGTAGAGGGAGCTTCACACTGTGTCTGACCCTGGGAGTGTGTGATGGGACGGTGTGGAGGGGGCTTCACTCTGTGTCTGACCCTGGGAGCGTGTGATGGGACGGTGTGGAGGGAGATTCACTCTGTGTCCGACTTTGGGAGTGTGTGATGGGACGGTGTGGAGGGAGATTCACTCTGTGTCTGACCCCGGGAGTGTGTGATGGGACGGTGTGGAGGAAGATTCACTCTGTGTCTGATCCCGGGAGTGTGTGATGGGACGGTGTGGAGGGAGATTCACTCTGTGTCTGACCCCGGGAGTGTGTGATGGGATGGTGTGGAGGGAGATTCACTCTGTGTCTGACCCCGGGAGTGTGTGATGGGACGGTGTGGAGGGAGATTCACTCTGTGTCTGACCCTGGGAGTGTGTGATGGGACGGTGTGGAGGGAGATTCACTCTGTGTCTGACCCCGGGAGTGTGTGATGGGATGGTGTGGAGGGAGATTCACTCTGTGTCTGACACCGGGAGTGTGTGATGGGATGGTGTGGAGGGAGATTCCCTCTGTGTCTGTCCCTGGGAGAGTGTGATGGGATGGTGTGGAGGGAGATTCACTCTGTGTCTTACCCTGGGATTGTGTGATGGGACGGTGTGGAGGGAGATTCACTCTGTGTCTCACACTGGGAGTGAGTGATGGGATGGTGTGGAGGGAGATTCACTCTGTGTCTGACCCTGGGAGTGTGTGATGGCATGGTGTGGAGGGAGATTCACTCTGTGTCTCACCCTGGGAGTGTGTGATGGGACGGTGTGGAGGAAGATTCACTCTGTGTCTGACCCCGGGAGTGTGTGATGGGACGGTGTGGAGGGAGATTCACTCTGTGTCTGACCCCGGGAGTGTGTGATGGGATGGTGTGGAGGGAGATTCACTCTGTGTCTGACCCCGGGAGTGTGTGATGGGACGGTGTGGAGGGAGATTCACTCTGTGTCTGACCCTGGGAGTGTGTGATGGGACGGTGTGGAGGGAGATTCACTCTGTGTCTGACCCCGGGTGTGTGTGATGGGATGGTGTGGAGGGAGATTCACTCTGTGTCTGACACCGGGAGTGTGTGATGGGATGGTGTGGAGGGAGATTCCCTCTGTGTCTGACCCTGGGAGCGTGTGATGGGACGGTGTGGAGGGAGATTCACTCTGTGTCTCACACTGGGAGTGAGTGATGGGATGGTGTGGAGGGAGATTCACTCTGTGTCTGACCCTGGGAGTGTGTGATGGGATGGTGTGGAGGGAGATTCACTCTGTGTCTCACCCTGGGAGTGTGTGATGGGATGGTGTGGAGGGAGATTCACTCTGTGCCTGACCATGGGTGTGTGTGATGGGACGGTGTGGAGGGAGATTCACTCTGTGTCTGACCCTGTGAGTGTGTGATGGGATGGTGTGGAGGGAGATTCACTCTGTGTCTGACCCTGGGAGTGTGTGATGGGATGGTGTGGAGGGAGTTTCACTCTGTGCCTGACTCTGGGAGTGTGTGATGGGACGGTGTGGAGGGAGTTTCACTCTGTGCCTGACTCCGGGAGTGTGTGATGGGACGGTGTGGAGGGAGATTCACTCTGTGTCTGACCCCGGGAGTGTGTGATGGGATGGTGTGGAGGGAGATTCACTCTGTGTCTGACCCTGGGAGTGTGTGTTGGGACAGTGTGGAGGGAGATTCACTCTGTGTCTGACCCTGGGAGTGTGTGATGGGACAGTGTGGAGGGAGATTCACTCTGTGTCTGACCCTGGGATTGTGTGATGGGACGGTGTGGAGGGAGATTCACTCTGTGTCTGACCCTGGGAGTGTGTGTTGGGACAGTGTGGAGGGAGATTCACTCTGTGTCTGACCCTGGGAGTGTGTGATGGGACAGTGTGGAGGGAGATTCACACTGTGTCTGACCCTGGGATTGTGTGATGGGACGGTGTAGAGGGAGCTTCACACTGTGTCTGACCCTGGGATTGTGTGATGGGACGGTGTGGAGGGGGCTTCACTTTGTGTCTGACCCTGGGAGTGTGTGATGGGACAGTGTGGACGGAGATTCACTCTGTGTCTGACCCTGGGAGTGTGTGATGGGACGGTGTGGAGGGAGATTCACTCTGTGTCTGACCCTGGGAGTGTGTGATGGGACAGTGTGGAGGGAGATTCACTCTGTGTCTGACCCTGGGAGTGTGTGATGGGATGATGTGGAGGGAGATTCACTCTGTGTCTCACCCTGGGAGTGTGTGATGGGACGGTGTGGAGGGAGATTCACTCTGTGTCTGACCCCGGGAGTGTGTGATGGGATGGTGTGGAGGGAGATTCACTCTGTGCCTGACCCTGGGTGTGTGTGATGGGACGGTGTGGAGGGAGATTCACTCTATGTCTGACCCTGTGAGTGTGTGATGGGACGGTGTGGAGGGAGATTCACTCTGTGTCTGACCCCGGGAGTGTGTGATGGGATGATGTGGAGGGAGCTTCACTCTGTGTCTGATCCTGGGAGTGTGTGATGGGATGGTGTGGAGGGAGATTCACTCTGTGTTTGACCCTGGGAGTGTGTGATGGGATGGTGTGGAGGGAGATTCACTCTGTGTCTGACCCTGGGAGTGTGTGATGGGACAGTGTGGAGGGAGATTCACTCTGTGTCTGACCCCGGGAGTGTGTGATGGGACAGTGTGGAGGGAGATTCACTCTGTGTCTGACCCCGGGAGTGTGTGATGGGACTGTGTGGAGGGAGATTCACTCTGTGTCTGACCCTGTGAGTGTGTGATGGGACGGTGTGGAGGGAGCTTCACTCTGTCTGACCCCTTTTTTTTTACAAAATCTTTTATTAGAAATATCGGTGCTATACAATATATACAAAACAGTGGCAAACACAGTTACTTCACTATAAATAGACAATAGACATTACACCAGCATGTTGCCATCTCTATCCACGATGGCATTTACACCCCGCGGAGCCCAACGGTCTCGAAACTCCTCTAAGGTTGCCGTGGACTGTGCGTGTTCCTTTTCAATATTTACCCGGGCGCGAACATTCCCTCTAAACATTGCCAGGCAGTCTGCCCGGGGAGATCCTCCCGCCACCCGTTTTCAAGACCCTTGAATGGGGGATTTTGCCAGCCCCAGGAGCAAGTTGACTAGGACATCCTCATCCCTCCATGCCCCCCTCCTTACTGGATGACCATATACAAATAGGGTGGGGCTAAAATGTAGCCAGAAGGCGAGAAGCAGCCCACGTAAATATGCAAAAAGGGGTTGCAGCCTCACACACTCCATGTACATGTGGTACACGGTCTCCTCCAGCCCGCAGAAGTGGCATGCGGGTGGGAGATCCATGTACAAACTAAAGAACTTATTGCAGGGCACCGCTCTATGCAGCACCCTCCAGCCGAGATCCCCCAGATGCATGGGAAGAACCCCCTCGTAAAGGGACTTCCAGTGGGGACCCGCCTCACCTCCGGGTGGAAAGACCGACCGCCATGGCGTGTCGGGACGGTGGACAAGGGCAAGGAAGTGGAGGGTGTGGAGCAGCAGCCCATACAAATACCTCCCACTTGCATCCCTGAATGGGACTGTGGGTATCGATGAGAGACGGCTCAAGTTGTGTGGACACAGCTCCTGGAGAAGATTGCGAGGCCTGGGCCCGACAAGCAGCTCGGCCTGAGTCGGTTCACACACCTGAGCCACACCGACATCCACTGAGGTAGGGCAAGGGTCCGCCAGAGGAGGGGATTCCCGGCCTGAGGCAACCATGTTCTGTCTGACCCTGGGAGTGTGTGATGGGACGGTGTGGAGGGAGATTCACTCTGTGTCTTACCCTGGGAGTGAGTGATGGGATGGTGTGGAGGGAGATTCACTCTGTGTCTGACCCCGGGAGTGTGTGATGGGACAGTGTGGAGGGAGCTTCACTCTGTGTCTGACCCTGGGAGTGTATGATGGGACGTTGTGGAGGGAGATTCACTCTGTGTCTGAACCCGGGAGAGTGCGATGGGACGGTGTGGAGGGAGATTCACTCTGTGTCTGACCCCGGGAGTGTGCGATGGGACGGTGTGGAGGGAGATTCACTCTGTGTCTGACCCTGGGAGTGTATGATGGGACAGTGTGGAGGGAGCTTCACTCTGTGTCTGACCCCGGGAGTGTGCGATGGGACGGTGTGGAGGGAGATTCACTCCGTGTTTGACCCTGGGATTGTGTGATGGGACAGTGTGGAGGGAGCTTCACTCTGTGTCTGACCCTGGGAGAGTGCGATGGGATGGTGTGGAGGGAGATTCACTCTGTGTCTGACCCTGGGAGTGTGTGATGGGACGGTGTGGAGGGAGATTCACTCTGTGTCTGACCCTGGGAGTGTGTGATGGGACGGTGTGGAGGGAGATTCACTCTGTGTCTGATTCTGGGAATGTGTGATGGGACTGTGTGGAGGGGGCTTCACTTTGTGTCTGACCCTGGGAGTGTGTGATGGGATGGTGTGGAGGGAGATTCACTCTGTGTCTCACCCTGGGAGTGTGTGATGGGACGGTGTGGAGGGAGATTCACTCTGTGTCTGACCTCGGGAGTGTGTGATGGGATGGTGTGGAGGGAGATTCACTCTGTGCCTGACCCTGGGTGTGTGTGATGGGACGGTGTGGAGGGAGATTCACTCTGTGTCTGACCCTGTGAGTGTGTGATGGGATGGTGTGGAGGGAGTTTCACTCTGTCTGACCCCTTTTTTTTTACAAAATCCTTTATTAGAAATATCGGTGCTATACAATATATACAAAACAGTGGCAAACACAATTACTTCACTATAAATAGACAATAGACATTACACCAGCATGTTGCCATCTCGATCCACGATGGCATTTACACCCCGCGGAGCCCAACGGTCTTGAAACTCCTCTAAGGTTGCCGTGGACTGTGCGTGTTCCTTTTCAATATTTACCCGGGCGCGAACATTCCCCCTAAACATTGCCAGGCAGTCTGCCCAGGGAGATCCTCCCGCCACCCGTTTCCAAGACCCTTGAATGGGGGATTTTGCCAGCCCCAGGAGCAAGTTGACTAGGACATCCTCATCCCTCCATGCCCCCCTCCTTACTGGATGACCATATACAAATAGGGTGGGGCTAAAATGTAGCCAGAAGGCGAGAAGCAGCCCACGCAAATACGCAAAAAGGGGTTGCAGCCTCACACACTCCATGTACATGTGGTACACGGTCTCCTCCAGCCCGCAGAAGTGGCATGCGGGTGGGAGATCCATGTACAAACTAAAGAACTTATTGCAGGGCACCGCTCTATGCAGCACCCTCCAGCCGAGATCCCCCAGGTGCATGGGAAGAACCCCCTCGTAAAGGGACTTCCAGTGGGGACCCGCCTCACCTCCGGGTGGAAAGACCGACCGCCATGGCGTGTCGGGACGGTGGACAAGGGCAAGGAAGTGGAGGGTGTGGAGCAGCAGCCCATACAAATACCTCCCACTTGCATCCCTGAATGGGACTGTGGGTATCGATGAGAGACGGCTCAAGTTGTGTGGACACAGCTCCTGGAGAAGATTGCAAGGCCTGGGCCCGACAAGCAGCTCGGCCTGAGTTGGTTCACACACCTGAGCCACACTGACATCCACTGAGGTAGGGCAAGGGTCCGCCAGAGGAGGGGATTCCCGGCCTGAGGCAACCATGTTCTGTCTGACCCTGGGAGTGTGTGATGGGACGGTGTGGAGGGAGATTCACTCTGTGTCTGACCCCGGGAGTGTGCGATGGGACGGTGTGGAGGGAGATTCACTCTGTGTCTGACCCCGGGAGTGTGCGATGGGACAGTGTGGAGGGAGATTCACTCTGTGTCTGACCCTGGGAGTGTGTGATGGGACAGTGTGGAGGGAGATTCACTCTGTGTCTGACCCCGGGAGTGTGTGATGGGACAGTGTGGAAAGAGCTTCACTCTGTGTCTGACCTCGGGAGTGTGTGATGGGATGATGTGGAGGGAGATTCACTGTGTCTGACCCTGGGAGTGTGTGATGGGACGTTGTGGAGGGAGATTCACTCTGTGTCTGACCCCGGGAGTGTGTGATGGGATGGTGTGGAGGGAGATTCACTCTGTGTCTGACCCCGGGAGTGTGCGATGGGACGGTGTGGAGGGAGATTCACTCTGTGTCTGACCCCGGGAGTGTGTGATGGGACGTTGTGGAGGGAGATTCACTCTGTGTCTGACCCCGGGAGTGTGTGATGGGATGGTGTGGAGGGAGATTCACTCTGTGTCTGACCCCGGGAGTGTGTGATGGGAAAGTGTGGAGGGAGATTCACTCTGTGTCTGACCTTGGGCCCTGGGAGTGTGTGATGGGACGGTGTGGAAAAGTTGGCCATTTTCTTAATTCACCCTCCTTCATCTATTCCCCTCCCTTTGTTTCAGGGCCTGGAGATGACTGCTGAGGCTTCCTCCACCCCCTCTGAAGCCTGCATCCCCTTCTATCCGACGGCCACTGTCACTCACCCTTCCGTCCCTCTGCCCGAGCCCTGGACCCATTACCCCCTGGCCCAGCCCCTGCCCCCACCTCCACCTGAGCCCTGGCTGCTGCCCCAAGGCCATTGTCATGATTCGGCCCTGACACTGGGTTCTGGACCTGAGACATGGGGAGGGGCCTGGGACAGGTCCCAGATGGAGGCTGCTCCATGCTTGAAAGCCGAGCCAGGACCAGGGCTAGAGCTGGGCCTCGGGAGGACCGGGCCTGGGTCAGGCCTGAAGGCCGAATTGGTGGGGACAGGCACAATTCTGGGTGTGGAGGCCAGGCTCGGCCTCAGGAATGGGGCTGGCCCAAAACTTGAATCAGGATCTGGGACTGAGCTGGGCTTCAGGCCCAGTCTAGGCCTTGGGGCCTGCCTAGGCCAAAAGACCGAGCACGAGGCTGGGATCGGAGTTGGTCTCAGGGCTGGGACAGAACCTCGGTCTGGACTGGGCCTTGGGACAGGAACAGGCCTGAAGGGCCCTGCCAGGCCAGGTCGGGAGACCTGCAGCCGTGACGAGCGACGGGCCCGAGCCCTGTGCATCCCCATCTCCACGGAAGCAATTGTGCAGCTACCGGTTGAGGAGTACAACGAGCTGCTGTCTCGGCACCGACTGAGTGAGGCCCAGCTGGCCCTGGTAAGGGATATCCGCCGACGAGGCAAGAACAAGGTGGCAGCCCGGCACTGCCGACGCCGTAAGCTGGAGGCTGTGGCTCGGCTGCAGAGGGAGCTGGGTGGCCTACGAGGCCAGAGGGAGCGACTGGCCGGTGAACGTGAACGAGTGGGCCGAGCCTTACTTCAGGCCCAGGCACGGCTGGCACAGCTTGGGCAGCGGGTGTTGGCAGCTCTGCGGGACCCCGGTGGACATCCATACCCTCCTGGGCAGCTCTCCCTGCAGGTGGGGGCTGATGGGGGGGTGTTCCTGTTGCAGGAGGGGGTCAGCAGGGAGTGAGTGAGTGCAGTCTTGGAGCCTACCTGGTGGTTTGTGTCTAGAGGGGGGAGGGAAGGGGCAGAGGTAGGAGACTAAGCAGAGGATGGGGAGGGAAGGAAACAAGGGGAGTAAGCTGACAGGGGAGGGGAACAGAGGAAGGGGCTGAGCGATGTGGGGGACAGGGGAAGGGAGAAGAGGCCCAAGTGAGGATACCTCTCCCTGAAGGTGTTGGCCCTGGGGGGGAAGGGGGTGGGGGGAGGGGAAGGGCAGACTTAAGAGGGGTGGTGGGAAATGTATAGGGATGGGAACTGAGGCACAGTCTTCTTGCTTCTTGGGGGTGGGGCTGAGAGGGTGGTGGTTAGGAGGGAGGGAGGGCAGAGGGAGTCAGAGTGGGTGAATGCGACTACCTGCTATGGTGGGCTCCCTGCCTTCTTGCTACCCCCCCCCCATGGACACGTGGACCAAGAGACAAATAACACTCGGTCACATGTTGGGAAATACAGGCTGGGAACAAAGTTGGAGCATGTATTGGCTTTACCTCAACCCCAACTCACACATCCATCCCCACCACTATGCAGAGCTGTATACTAGCAGTGAACACCACTATTGTATATGTATGTTAATATAAAAATATATTTCTTGCAACCAATAAGACTCTTTCTTCTGAGATCAGTAAGTGTGACAGAATTGCAGCAATGTAGGGGGACATAGTGCCCTATGGAATTTTGTAGAATAAAGGGACTCATTGGGGTATAGGGACACAGACACAGCCTGGTGAACTGTTTGGCATGCTGGCCTTCAATTAAAGCACTGAGCACAGGAGTTGGGAGTTGTAGGAGACATTTGTCAAGTCTTCCGTGGGTGCTGTAATACAAAAAAAAGGGACCCAAAGGAAACTGGCTTAGAGAGATCTTTAGTCATGGACTGATTGGGCTAGAGGGCCAGTTTGCAGAGATTTAATCAAAATGATTATTTTCTCCTCCACCCCAAGGGGAACAAGCTGCCAGGGATAAACATCTATTCATTGCATGATAAACATCTCATAGAATGACACAACCCTAGCACTGCAGCATGCTCACCCAAATATCCATGTGTTTGGCCTGCATTTCCTTCTCTATCTAGGGACCTGTCCAAGGGATCATGAACCTCCATTAGTAATGAGGTGTAGCTCAAGAGCCAAGGGAGAACACTAACGCCAGCCTAATCCTGCTCTTATGGGCTAACAACCTTCAAGGAACTAGATTAAGGCATTGAAATTGAGGCCAGTTCAGTGATGGGGCAAATGAAGTTATTCCCCCAATGAGCAGTCTCTAAGTGCTCAGATTGGGGTTACCCACAGTGGAGTATACTTTATCCTCTGGTTGGCTTATATCCTGTTTACTCACTGGATTACAGGTTGAAGCTTGCCAGTAAACTTCCCGTCTCCATAACCCCTTATGCCGAGAACCATTCCACCCATGATTCTCCCTCCCAGAATTCTTTGCACATGGAGACCACCTCCAAGATAACCCTGGCCTTGAGGAAAAGGAAACTTAAAGCCAATCAGTGTGAGCTATCCAACTTTTTAATCATGGCATCTTTCAGGCCAGAAACAGGCCCTTAGTAACACTGCTCCTTGTACTCATTTGTAGCTTTGGGGTCTTTGTACGTGGAGCATAGTCCATATATGGAAATATAGCTTAGGTCAAATTATTTGCATTGACCTTAGACAAAAATGAGTGAGGCCTCAGGGCCTGTTTCTGGGCTGGAACAAAGCATTGGAGTGTTTTCTGGTAAACTTATTTAATATATTCTGGATATGCACTAACTTGTGAATACTTTCACCCATAATAGTTACGTTGTACAGCTGCACTAACCACATACTACCCCAAGACCTCTGCTCCATGACACTGTGGCCATTCCAACGGCACCCCAACACAGCACAAAATACAATGGGTACACCAAAGGAATATAATCTGACCTTTATTGTTACAAATTTACATTCAGAAAAACATCTGCACAGCAGCTACAATGACAGAATACATAGTATTGAATGTTGTGTGAGTACCCTGTCAAGAAGAGGGAACATCCAGGATTATGGAGCCAAATTAAAAACCATTATCAGCTCCCACCAGCCTTCACCTGTTGGGAGAAAAACAAAACTAGGTCATTACTGGAGAAAACAGACCAGGTGTGCAAGCACAGATCAGTGAGTACTGATCTGCATCAATCCAACAGTACAAGCTTGTATCCCATGTCTGCAGCATAATACAGATTTGAGGTCCCAGTTGTTTGTAGGGGTACATCAAGTCCCTTGAACTTGGTGTTTTCAGTCATGTTTATAGTAAAAGCTGGTTAAGCTCTAGTTTCTTAGACACTTGCAGTGCAGTTGTAACCAAGCCATTAAGCATCCACAATTGGGATGTTTAAATTTGAGGGTCAGCAGGGAGATGCTGTCTCCTGGGGAAGTGGAGGCACTGGTAAGCTTTGTTGGCCATCACACTTAGATGGTTATGAACCAATTCCAATTCACATACATACCTCGAGGACATATACTGCCAGGGAGTACAAGTGCAGCCCACAATCTGCTGTGTGGTGATCCCTCCAGACATTACCTGCAAGCAACAAGGGGCAATCAAGCCTCCAGCTTGGTAGAACAGGCCAGATGAAGCTTTCCCGCTACTGAAATCACCCGTTTTTTTTTAAAACATCAAAATAAAAGTAAGATGAAATCCAGCCTTACCTATTGAAAGCAACGGCCCTGGGAAGTCTGCCTGCCTGCTTTAGTCTTAGTGGTAGCAAGGCTTCTGGCTGTGCTAGCCCTGAACTGCTGGCCTCCCATGGCGCAGCCCTCAACGCTAGCCTCCAGTAACAACAAGTCCGAGGAACTACAAACGCGAGAACAAAGCTGGCCTCTGCTGATGCTGCTCCTGACCCTCGGACACAGGAGTACGCTCGTAGCTTCTAAGTCTAGACTTCTCCTCTGCTGCTGCTGAAGCTGATGCCGTCCGGTGTCCTGCCTCGTCCTATCTCTTGAGCCAAGAGCCGAAGGTAGCACACGCACTCACACACACACAGTTTCTTTTAAAGCAGCATGACCTTCCTCCGCCGACTTCGCTGCAGGCAACTGGGTCTGATTACACATCAGGCCTCCATCGAAATCCTGACTGCTGCTATTGCACAAAATTCTGGAAGTGGGGTGATGAGTGCAAGCAGGATTCTCTTAAAAAGGTCCCAGACCCTGCATCCAGTAGGGAAGGTCAAATCTGGGGCAGTATATCCCATTTGACCTATCTTAACTACTTTAAAGCAGCAGGATGTTTTCAAGCAGAGGACACTTCTGCATCCCCATCTTGGGCCTGAGAAAATGGGTGGGGTTGGAAACAGAATAGTGTTTATGCATGGACTATATCATACACTTGATGTCATTTGGTCTCTACACACTGGAGCTGAGTATGTTCAACAGGAAGGGTCTCACTGAAACCTATTTAAAGGTGGATCAGTGGAACAGACTACTTTGAGGGCCCAACTCATTGGCTAGAGTATGATGCATTACTAGGTAAGACAGCTGGGCAGGCCAAGTCACTTGTTATCTACCAGCAAAAGCTGACATGGTGACTGATAAGTGTCAATGGTTAAAAGGAATAGACAGGCTGCCTTCTATCAACATTCAGAAGGGTCCCTGTATTGAACACTTGTATGCAAAGAGGGCAGGAAAAGATGGGGCATGGATTGCAGCTTCTGATAGGAGAATGGAAACACTGGGCTGAGGACCAAAACTAAGTGACAAAAGCAGTAAGGGACAACAGCTGGCATAAAGCTCAAACAAGACAGACTACCTGCAGGACTAGTAAATGGAATTTTTTTTATTCTTAAGTCATGATCACAACTAATACATTTAATATATCACTTGAAAACTGGAGCAATAAAATCAAAAGTTTGTCTAGCAAAGACTCACTGGAATGTTTGTTGTACACTTCCAGAAGGGAATAGGAAAGGGAAAAAATTCACTATAAAATAACCTGTTCAACAGTTTATCAAAATATCACAGTCCTTAAGCAGATATCCATGCACATGGGTTTAATTCTTTTTTTTTTTTAAAGTTCATGAGATCAAACACTGACTTTTCTGACTAAAAAAAAGGACATTTTCTTCCGGAAGCAGTTGTACCCTGCGCTTGGCTGAGATTTGTATTGTAGTAACCTGCTGGCTCTCTCCCTGTCACAACTCCTGGCTCATCCTCTCCTGCTAAGTACTGTATTCCTGTTGAACAACATGGGATAGAATTATTATATCGTGCATTTCCTAAAACGAGTTTTCTTAACAGTAAGCGGAGGGGCAGCGGGAAGCCAAGGCAGTGCTGCCACTCTCCTACCCTCCCACCCACCACTCCCACAATAATAAAGCATTCATTACCTACTAAATCCCAGCACCAGAGGATGAAACTGACTACTTCAGAAGTGGCACTGAGACCCAAATGAAGGGACAGTGGATGCTGCATACAAGATACCCCACCTTTCCCATCACAACTTCTGGATTTCACTTCCCCTGAAGGCCAGGAGTGCCTACAGCTGTAAACTGGGGAGAGAGAGCCTGTTGCCCATCTATGGCAGGCTCTGCTTTGTTGCTCCCCTGACTTCCCACCACCCAGCCATGCCAACCAGGACACAAAAATCACTCCAAGTTCCCAAACCACTCAAGGAGAACGCACCTGCAACATAAAACTAGAACCTCCGGCCAAAGGAGCCTCCACCACTGGAGCCACTGTAGTTACCTGCAGGGGGAAAAATTGGTTCGTATAGTTCTTAAAAGAGCAAGGGAAGCAAACCTTTGAGCTCAAGCAACCTTCTAAAAGTTGTCATTGATTACTCATGAACTGGTGGCCTTACTTGGACAATATGCCACAGGCCTATGCAAAGTTCAAACTACATGCAGTAAGAATGGCACCAAAGTGATTTTCCCCAGAACTCACTATTTGCTACCTTTTCAATTTTTGCCTAATAGATAGGGTTTAAGACTCAAGGTAAAATTATTGCATATGCCACAGGCTCACCATCCCCAAAATGCAAACACACTCACCTCCATAAGGGCCACCTGAGCTCCTGCCTCCATAACCTCCGCCTCCACCTCCCTTCATAGGGCCGTAATTCGAGGACTGGTTGGGGTAATTACCAAAGTCGTTGTAGTTGCCACCACCGCCACCTCCAAAGTTTCCTATGAGCAGAGCCAGCAGTAAGTCACAATGCAAATGGGACCTGGGCTGCACCAGAAACGATGATGGAGCAATTACAAGATGTGGGGTTCACAGCTACTTTGGGGGGGGGGGGGGGAAGAGAGAGAAGGGAGGGACAAGTATAGAGTAAGGTAGCTTCCTCTCCCAAGTCATGGAAAACAAAGGCAGCTGCTAAGAGTGGGGGTGGTTAGAGAATGAAACAGCCATAAGAAACTGAAGCAGATACATGAACATGGACAGGAGGAAAAGGCCAAACAGGTTTAAGTCATGCGTGAAGAGGTTGGCAAACTCACCACCACCAAATCCACCATTGTAGCCATCGTAGCCGCCGCCACCACCTCCACCTCCGCTGCCGTAGCCGCCGCCGCCACCTCCACCCTGGTTGCCGTAGCTGGGGCTGCCACCATATCCAGGGCCACCTCTGCCACCACCGCCGTAGCCACCTCCACCATAGCCACCACCTGCATGAGGGATACAAAATTGCATTTTATTACTTGACCCAGCCCATCATGAGCAGTCTCACTCCAGCCTTGTTTATAAACACACACCATCACCAAATCCATTGTATCCATCACCACAGCCCCCATATCCGCCACCTCCTCTTGAACCGCCGAAGCCACCTGCATTGAAAAAGAGAGGCACATTAGTGATTTGAACTTATCCTTCCCAAGATCCCCACTCCCCAGACTCAAACACCTCACCTCGGCTGTTGAAGTTCCCTCCTCCACCGCGGCCACCAAAGTTGCCTCCAGAATTGCTGAAGCTGCCTCTACCGAAGTTCCCAGAACTGCCTCGACCTTGAATTTAAGGGGTTGGTGGGAAGAGAGGTGGAGACTGCATTTGAGTGGGACAGTACAAGAACAAACCCTTTCGTATCTTGCACTTGTGCCATTCCATTCCCTTTGTCCCCATTAGAGCTACTTTTACATGTTGCCTATTTAAATATCCTCAGGATACCTCCTCTGGTAATACTTCAGGTCTACCAATCTTTGGATACTCTACTTTCGTAGCAAGCAAGTGAACACCTGCTGTGATGCAGCAGAGTATTGATACAGATTGCCCGGAGATCATTTAAAAGCACTTGCCAGGGAAGGCTGGTGCACAGGGGACATTTATGAGACATCTATCTTAACTGTTAAAAATGTAGTTTGTTATGTACACTGCTCACCTCTCTGATTCATGCCTGAATTTTGCATCTCCTCTCGCGAAAGTGCCTTCCTCACTTCGCAGTTGTGTCCATTCACCGTGTGGTACTTTTGAACTACAATTAAAAAACAGCAATAAACAACAGCTCTCACCATAACCCCAACCCCAGAGTTCAGCACACACCCACTGCTGCTCACCAACTATCTTGTCAACTGCATCATGGTCATCAAAGGTGATGAAAGCAAACCCCCTCTTCTTTCCACTCTGGCGATCTGTCATCACCTCAGTGACTTCAATCTTGCCAAACTTCTCAAAGTAGTCTCGGAGGTGGTGCTCCTCTGTGTCTTCTTTGATGCCACCAACGAAGATTTTCTTCACTGTCAAGTGTGCTCCAGGCCTGGTGGAATCCTGGCACAAAAGACCACATGGTATCCATTACTATACACTACACAGATGCCCTCTTACCATCATTGAGATGACACTGCTTCCTGAATATCCACAAAATTAAGCAACAGCTTCTCAACCTTCACCAGATTACAAACATTATTCTGCTTTGACACTAATTTATCAGAAAACCAGTGCTTTCTTTGGTCATAGTGCAGTCAGCTGCTTGCAGGCACTAAACAGAAGGCAACTGACCTCTCTAGACACTGCACGCTTTGGCTCCACAACACGACCATCGACCTTGTGCGGCCTGGCAGCCATTGCACCATCCACCTCTGCAACACACGAGTAAGTGACAAATCCAAACCCCCTTGAGCGCTTTGTGTTTGGGTCTCTCATTACCTAGGAGGAAAACAGCAACAGTCAGAATTTTAAACTCAGAGGCACCCAAGAGCAAGATCCACTGTAAAGAACTTACCACGCAGTCGGTCAGCCGACCCCATTGTTCAAAGTGATTTCGCAAGCTGTCATCTGTAGTCTCGAAGCTCAGACCTCCTATGAAGAGCTTCCTCAACTGTTCGGGCTCCTGAGAGTCCTGCAACAAGAAACGAATCAGCATTAATACACCCAGCAACTGTGAACAAAACCCTGACCACAGACAGGGCTGGCAATGCAAGTGCTGACAGTTTAACAAGCACTCTGCTGCAGAAGTTACTAATAAATCTAAGGAATTCCATCATGAATCCATCGAAATTGTGAAACATGTTTACAACCGATAAACAATCACCCACCGTGTCTGCTAAGTGTTTACTCACTAGATGGGCAATCTATGCATTCTGAAGCCTGGACCACAAGAAAGCCAACTTACATTGCATAATCCCAGCAGCTCCAGTCTACACCCACTGGAGATTGTGATCTCTAACACTAACGTGATTACTGACTTATCAGCAAAAAGACAAAGAATCGCTATACACGAGGCAACTGGAAATAATTAAGCCAATCCCAAGCGGGGTAATGGCATTGTAAAGGGCCCCGCGGCAATTGGACCTAACTGCCGACTGCCATGAAGAACAGCGCCGCCTGCGGTACGGCCCCGTAAAAGGAGGGACGACGGGCAACCATTTTGTGATCGGTTGGAGACACGAGGTCCGGGTGGCAGAGGAACAGAAGTGCGAGAGAAGGGAATAAAATGTTGACTAGATGAACCCAATCTGTTTTTAGGGGCTGCCTGGTGAAGTAGGAGAATGTCGGCGGCGTACTCACCCACCCACATGGTCCCCGAAGACTGGGTGGGGTAACCAGCCGCCATTTTACGAGTTGCCGCCTGTCACAGGACAAACAATGAGCCTCCCACAATTTTTGGGATTTGGCAGCCATTTTGTTAGCGAGCCTCAATTTTGGCGGACAGCGCGAGCGCAGCGGGAATAACATTGCCGTTTGACATACTAAGTGGATTGAATCCGAACGACATTTCAGTGTCCGAAAAGGACAAATCTCGTCAGACCGGAGGTGTCTCACGACATTGCGTGAAGTGATAGCATATCTGCCATGTGACGCGGAGAACGAAATGTCGCCGTCTTAGCGAGACGACCGGCCGAGTGAAAAAATCTGGTCGCGAATAAACTGCGAGAATTCTCCCACAACCGCTAAATTATGTATTAGTAAGGAAGCGGGAATTTCCTATAGATACTCTGGTGAAGCTGGTGTGGCGTATCTAAAGACACACCGCCATTTTGAGGACATACTCTTTCGAAGACCACAACCGACTGAAGCTTCTCTCTCGCAAAACATAAGAGATTTGGGATTTTGGCGATTTATTCCCCCTCCACCCGGGAATAATGGCAAAAATGTTACACATACGCTCGAGCGGTTAATAGGAGTGAATGTAGTAAAAGAAAATATCTAGGCCATAGCAGCCTTCTCACCTAATGGCGGCTACTTATTTTTTGCTGCGTCACTACTTGTAAAGGAAGCGGAGACAGTAGGATAGTGAAGAAAAATGTATCACTCACCTCCATATCGCGTTCGTATGAGGGCGCCGTCTTGCCTGATTTACGTGGGGCCACCGTCGGGAGAAAAAAAATTTCGTAAGAGAAAAAGAACCTCAACTAACAACTCGGACCGTCGACAACAGGGCAAGAGACCGAAGCGCGCCGGCGCCGCACTTTATATAGGGTTTCGGCTCTTCACCCCTCTCCCTCCTATTGGTGGGACGGAGCCCTACCGCTGCCAACTGTTGTGGGGGGCCAGATTCTATTGGCTGGCCGGTGTCGTATCACCGCCCTCTCGGTCCTACCAATTCCCCGCCTCTTCTCCCCACGTGGGCGGGCGGGGCACTACGCCTGCGCAGCTGCCGGTGGAGGGTTGGCGCCAGCGAGTGGAGAAGGAGGGGGGAGGGGGACGTTTTTTTTTGGCGGGTTCCGCAGAACGAGAGCAGTCGGCGCTGAGAAACGGTATAAAAATACATAAAAGCAACGTTTATCTTCGCCTTTCACCAAGTGACCTACGGTTCTTTTCTCATAGTGAACAGGTAAATAGAGCAAAAGTGGTGCGCTTATTGGCGGCGGTAACCGTTGTTACCGTTGTTTATTGTCGCGCCGGAGGTCGGTCGGATGGGGGGGTGGATAGGTAGGCCGCGTCGCTCACTTGATGGGCAGTCAGTGGCTACACCTTTTTCCCTTCCCCTTCCCTTGATTGACAGCTCGGCCTCCTGCTGTACTCCCATTGAGGCTGATGGACAGCGGGTACTGGCTAATAGCCATTGATCTCCTATCGCCGTCTACCAATCGGGTCTGAGACAAGTGCAGGAGGTGGGCTGTTAATTCTTCTTCTCGTTGTCCATCACTCTCCTCCACACTAACCCCACCCTCCCTTCACCCTCCCCCTCCCATCCCCTCGGCCGCCGTCTTGGCGGTGATATCTTGTGTACGCGATTTTTCTGGAAGATTCTGCAGCAGGGGAGGGTCTTCTGTGGTCGCCAGGGGGCACGGAATTTTGTGAATGCAATGGTTTCCCTCCCCCCTCCCCTTATTCATAAGAGGGATTGGGTTCATTGTTCTGTATCTATGGCCCGCTTAAGTTGAGCTGCAATTTGTACACCGTTATGTTTTTCTTAAATAAAAAAAAATCCATCGTAAAAATACATATTCGCCCTGAATGGCTTGAGCTTCAGATTACGTGCAGTGCTTTGTAAAAGTTGAAAATTTGATTTTGACAAATTCCACCACGCACTTGTATCGACACGGTTTCATTTGTTGTATTGACCTTTCCTGTTTTATCAAAGTCCCCAACTTCTTCAAACGCATTTGTAACAATTCCTTGTTAAACTTGCGTTCATCGTAGTATGTACAGTGATGGGGTTTGTATTCTTCGTAAAGCATGTGGTTCCCTTTCCAAAGATCTGTAACACTAAGCAGGACTGCTCCAATCAAAAGCATTGTCTTGCTTTCAGTAAGCCTCTCAATGTAGCAGTAGATTGCAGGTAACATGTTAACTAATTTTTGAATTTTATGTGGCGGTTTGCAGGCTAATAACTTACCAGAATTTAGCTGGTCATGCAGCATCACTGGAGGTTAACCTTTGTGTTTTTTTTTAAAGATTAGGGTGTCCCTACAAAAAGATTACTTGCACACAACTTCGGTAATAGCTGTTTGCAGTGTTTCCTACGGTAAATGGTGCTATTCCTTCACATTATTGTACTGATATCCTACATTCTGTTGTTTTTCCCTTGTGCTACCCCGATGTTTGGAATGATTTGTATAAATGGCATGTAAGCCATGCGTGTGACCATAATAAACCAATTGCCTGAAAAGTGCTGGGGTCCAAGTCATCGTTTGGGGCATGAGTGTAAAAGTCTGCAAATCACATTGGAACTTTATAACACTCTGGTGAGCCCACATTTGGAGTATTGCATCCAGTTCTGGTTGTCCTGTCACAGGAAGAATGTGGATGGAGGCTTTGGAGAGTGCAGAAAAGGTTCACCTGGTTAGAGGGTATAAGCTATAAGGAGAGGCTGGACAAACTTGCATTGTTTCCTCGAGTGATTGAGGCTGAATGGGGAATTAATCAAAATTTATGAGTGGCATTGTTGGGGTAGACAGCATTTTTCTCCCAGAGTGAAAATGTCAAATGTGAAGGAATATAAGCAGGAGTAGGCCATCTGACCTGTTGAGACTGCTCTGTCAATATTCATTTGAGGTCATGGCTGATCTGGCTGTGGACTCTGCTCCACCTGCCTGAGTATTTCTCCATAACTAACTAAAAGCTGATTTATTATTGTTGGATGCCAAATAGCTTACTGATATTTCTCTTCACTGTAGATTGTATGGTTTCCTATTGGAATTGGCTTATTACTGTCACACATAGTGAGATACATTGAAGAGCTTGTCTGTTCATTACAGTGTATTGAGGTAAAATAATGGAATGTAGAATGAAGTGTAACAGAGAATGTGGAAATAACAATGGAGTTTGTGAGGCCAAGAGTCCATATTATTGTGCAAGAGGTCCATTCAAGAGTGATAACAGTGGGATAGAATCTGTCCTTGAGGCTGGTGGTATGTGCTTTCAGGCTTTTGTATCTAGTGTTCGCTGGGAGAGGAATGAAGGCATAGAATATTTTCTAAATGGGGAGAAAATTCAAAAATCAGAGGTGCAAATGGACTTCGGTGTCTGTGCAGGATTCCTTAGAGGTTAACCAGCAGGCTGAGATAGTAGTAAGGAAGGCAAGTGCAATGTTAGCAGTTGTTTTGAGAGCACTAGAATATAACAACAGGGATGTAATTCTGAGGCTTTATAAGTTTTTGGTCATTTTGGTGTATTGTGAGCAGTTTTGGGCCTCTTGTCTAAGAAAGGGGAAAGATTTAAAGAGGACATGAGGGGCACAGTTTAGGGGTGTTTAGGCGTTTTATGGTATTGTGACCAGTTTTGAGCCCCTTATGAAGAAATGAAATGCATTGTAGAGCAGCCGAAGGAGGTTCACAAGAATGTCTGTGGGGGGTCTTTGCTTTACTGGGGCAGTGTAAAATGTAGGCAGATTCTGTGGAGGGTGAGCTGGTTTCTGTGACGTGCTGAGCTACAGTTGCAAGAAAAGGTTTGTGAACCCTTTGCAATTACCTGGATTTCGGCATTAATTACTCATAAAATGTGGTCTGATCTTCACTTAAGTCACAATAAGAAGACAAACACAATGAGCCTAAAGTAATAACACATACATTTGTACTTCTCATCAATACTGAGTACACCATTTAAACAGTCACAGTCTATGTTCAAAAACAGTATGTGAACCTCTGGGGTAATACCTTCTACAAAAGCTATTTGGAGTCAGGTGTTCCAATCAATGAGATTGGAGGTGTGGGTTGTAGAGGTGCCCTACCCTTTAAAAAAGACACAAGGTCAGTTTTCTGACTTCTCAAGAAAGATCTGTTTATGTGCACCATGCCTTAGTCAAAACAACTCTCAGGACCTTGGAAGAAGAATTGTAGAAATGCATGAACATAAGAGCAGGAGTCGGCCTGTCGAGCCTGCTCCCCCATTCAATAAGATCATGGCTGATCTGGCCATGGACTCCTCTCCACCTACCTGCCTTTTCCCCATCACCCTTAATTCCCCTGCTATGCAAAAATCTATCCAACCTTGTCTTAAATATATTTATTGAGGTAGCCTCCACTGTTTCATTGGGCAGAGAATTCCACAGATTCACCACTCTCTGTGAAAAGCAGCTCCTCCTCATCTCCATCCTAAATTTACTCCCCTGAATCTTGAGGCTGTGCCTCCTAGTTCTAGTCTCACCTACCAGTGGAAACGACTTTACTGCTGAAGCTGGAAAAGCATTTCTAAAGACTTGAGTGTTCATCAGTAAGAGAAATTATCTACAAATGGAGGAAACTCAGTACTGTTGC
Source organism: Hemitrygon akajei (assembly GCF_048418815.1). Classification (NCBI taxonomy): domain Eukaryota; kingdom Metazoa; phylum Chordata; class Chondrichthyes; order Myliobatiformes; family Dasyatidae; genus Hemitrygon; species Hemitrygon akajei. The sequence continues at coordinate 29,703,757 of NC_133141.1, read as the reverse complement.
TACTCTCCCTAGGAGTGAGTGAGCGAGCTGTAAAGATCACACCAAGGGCACAATGTGCAAAGCTGTTTGGAGGAAAAAGAGCAATGCACAACAAAACCTCATTCCAACTGAAGCATGGTGGAAGGAGCATCATGGTTTGGGGCTGCTTTGCTGCCTCAGGACCTGGACAGCTTGCAGCCATTGAGGGAACAATAAATTCAAAATTAAATCAAGACATTTTATAAGAGAATGTCAAGGTAGCGGTCCATCACCTGAAGCTTAATGTTTGGTGGAGGTTCTACCAGTTGTTAAATACAAGGGTTCGCATTTTTTCTAGCCTGGACTGAATAATTAAACAATGTGTTTAATAAAGACATGAAAATGATTGTGTGTTGGTTTTGGCAGATTGTGTTTGTCCATTATTGTGACTTGGATGAAGATCAGACTACATTTTGAGCAATTAATGCAGGAAATCAGGTAATTGCAAAAGGTTCACTAACTTTTTCTTGCAGCTGTATGTCCACAACTCAGCAGTTTCTGTTTTCAGAGTAGTTGCCATACAAGCTGTGTTGCATTCAGACAGAATGCTTTCCTTGGTACATTGATAAAGGTTGCCAAATTTCTTTAGCCTCCTAAGAAAGTGAAGGGCTCTGGTGAACTTTCTTGGCCATGTTGTCTACCTGAGATGCCACAAGTATTGTCACTATGTCATCAAATGCAGCTGCTATTTTTTTTAAGCAACTCTTCTTGAATGTTTTAATAAACCCCTAAAACTTGCCCCTCAGTTCCCCCAAGTCTTTCCCCTTGCACTTTAAACCCATGCTCTCTAGTTTTAGACTCTTGTACCCCTAGGGGAAAAGACCACCTATCTATGCCCCTCTTGGATTTTATGCATGTCTGTCAAGTAACCCCTCAGCCTCCTTTGCCTTCGCTCTCCCAGCCTGTCCAGTTTCTTCTTAAAACTTGAGCCCAGCAAGTTCCTTGTGAACAAGGAAGAACAAGATGGCGGCAGTGATCATCGGTGATGTTCTGTGGGCTGCAGAAAATTGTTCCAAAAATTCTATTAACTGTACCTGCAGCTTGCAACTTCATTCCAAGCAATAGACTTTTAAATCAACTCAATGATCTTCAAATCTCACGATCATCTGAAGAAACCGGACCAGCCAGTTGTGGCACCTGTAAGGTTCATTGTCATGGATGAAAGCAAGTTGGCAAAACTGCAGTCACTGGAGAACAAAATTGAGGACGAGGGCAAGATTGCTGTATTGAAGTGAACTCTATCATTGTATGCTTTATTGAAATGTTTCGCGTTTCGTGGAATGTACTGAATTGCTGATTCAGGAAAGGCAAAAGGATGAGGTGTGTGTTTTATGAAGAGCTCCGACTTGGCAGTTCTGTCAAATCCTGTTTCCCCCCGATCTTGAACACCTAACAATAAAATGCCATCCATTCTATTTACCAAGGGTGTTCTCCTCCATATTCCTCACCAGAGTTTACATACCAGCAGTGGCCAACTATAATTAAGCACTAGTGACACTGCACAATGTCGTCTGCAAAAAGAAACAGTCTATCCCGACGTATTTCAATTCGTAGTTGGAGACTTCAACCAGCCTTGTTGAATGGATCTGCTCCAATTTGCCTACTGGAGCAACAGGTCCACAACAGATGCCATCTCATTGGCTCTTCACTCAACCCTGGAACATCTGGACAGAAAAGATGCATACATCAGGATGCTCTATATCGACTACAGCTCAACTTTCAGTACCAGCATCCCCTCAAATCTGATCAGTAAGCTTCAAGATCAAATTGGGGTTGCTGGGTAGCAACCATTTGCACTTTAACTATAAATTTATTGAAAATTTTGTTCAAGCCCTTCTGCTTGGAATTTATTCTTCTGTTGTTTGTGCCTCAATACATCCTTCTGCAATTGGATCCTCAATTTCCTTACTTGCAGATCGCAGTCAGTTTTGACTGGCAACAACATCTCCATCAGCATAGGTACAGCAGAAGGCTGTGTGCTTAGCCCCCTGCTCTACTCACTTTACACCTATGACTGTGAGGCTAAGCACAGCTCCAATGCCATATTCAAGTTTGCTGATGTCACCACTGTCGTTGGCTATATCAAAGGTAGTGTTGAATCAGCATATAGGAGGGAGATTGAAAATCTGGCTGAGTGGTGTCATTAAAAACAACCTCTCACTCAATCTCGGCAAGACCAAGACCTTGAACAGAAAATCCTACAAATTCAGCTCAGTACATCACGGGTAAAGTCAATGAGCACATCTACAGGGAATGCTGTCATAAAAGTGGCTTCCATCAGAGATCCCCCACCACCCAGGCCATGCTCTCTTCTGCCTGCTGCCATCAGGAAGGAGGTACAGGAGCCTCAGGACTCTCACCACCAGGTTCAGGAGTAGTTGTTATTAACCTTCAGCCATCAGGCTCCTGAACCAAAGGGGATAACTTAATACATCAGTTGCCCCACCATTGAAAATAATCCCACAAGCTATGGACTTTCAAAGACTTATCTCATGTTCTCTATAGCTATTTTTGTATTTTTTTTCTTTTTCATCCTGATGAAGGGTCTTGGCAGGAAAAGTCAACTGTTTATTTTCCATCACAGATACTACCTGACCTGCTGGGTTCCTCCAGCATCCTATGTTGCTCCACGTATCCAACATTTGCAATTTCTCATGCCTGAGTGCATCCTGACCTGATTCAGATTCATCTACAAACTCCTAGGTCCCTCTAGACGTGACTGATTTGAGTCCCTCTCCATTTGAGCAATAGCCTTTAGGGGTCTAGAACGTGACCTCGTTAATAAGTGTGACAGATGTATTGCATAAAATGTTAAATCTTTACAGACGTGCAAAATATTTTCTCAAACAGGGCCATAGAGTAATACAACACAGATACAGGCCCTTTGACCTAACCAGGCCATACCCACCCTGCTAGTCCCCAATTTCCTGCATTCAACCAATATCCCTCCAAACCCCTCCCCTCCATATACCTGTCCAAGTGCTTCTTAAATGACACTGTTGTACCTGCCTCAACCACTTCCTCTGGTAGCTTGTTCCATATTCTCACCACCCTTTGTGTGGAAAAATTTGCCCTTGGAAACCTTTTTAATTTTCTCTTCTTCTACTCCCCCCTCCCCCACCACCTTGTCTAAGACTAATAATTTTAAACACTTCTCATTCATTTGCCACTTATTATGTACTCAAGGGTGCCATGGAAGCTATTACAACTTGAGTTGTCGGAGTTCAATTCCAGTGCTGTTCTGTAAGGAGTCTTTGTATGTCCTCCCTGAGGATTCCCACAATCCTGATAAAGTTACAAAACCTGGTCCTCTGTACCTCCCTCTGCAATTGGATCCTCGACTTCCTCACCAGAAAACCACGGTCTGTGTGGATTGGTGATAACATATCCTCCTTGCTGACGATCAACACTGGTGCACCTCGGGTGTGTGCTTAGCCCACTGCTCTACTCTCTATATACTTATGACTGTGTGGCTAGGCATAGCTCAGATACCATCTATAAATTTGCTGATGATACGACTATTGTTGGTAGAATCGCAAATGGAGATGAGAGGGTGTACAGGAGTGAGATATACCATCTAGTGGAGTGGTGCCGCAGCAACAACCTGACTCTCAACGTCAGTAAGATGAAAGAGCTGATTGTGGACTTCTGGAAGGGTAAGACGAAGGAACATATCAATCCTCATAGAGGGATCAGAAGTGGAGAGAGTGAGCAGTTTGAAGTTCCTGAGTGTCAAGATCTCTGAGGATCTAACCTGGTCCCAACATATCGATACAGTTCTAAAGAAGGCAAGGCAGTGGCTATACTTCATTAGGAGTTTGAAGAGATTTGGCATGTCAACAAATACACTCAAAAATTTGTATAGTTGTACCGTGGAGAGCATTCTGACAGTCTGCATCACTGTCTGGTATGGAGGGGCTTCTGCACAGGACCGAAAGAAGCTGCAGAGGATTGTAAATCTAGTCAGCTCCATCTTGGGTACTAGCCTACAAAGTACCCAGGACATCTTCAGGGAGCGGTGTCTCAGAAAGGCAGCGTCCATTATTAAGGTCCTCCAGCATCCAGGGCAAGCCCTTTTCTCACTGTTACCATCAGGTAGGAGGTACAAAAGCCTGAAGGCACACACTCAGCGATTCAGGAACAGCTTCTTCCCCTCTGCCATCCGATTCCTAAATGGACATTGAACCTGTGAACACTACCTCACTTTTTTAAATATATATTTCTGTTTTTTTCCACAATTTTTAATCTTTTCAATATACATACACTGTAATTGATTTATTTATTATTATTTTCTGTCTATATTGTGTATTGCATTGAATGCTGCTAGGTTAACAAATTTCACAACATACCTGAAAATAAACCTGATTCTGATTCTGGAATATGTGGGTTTTACCTGGGTGTTCCACTTTCCTCCCACAGTCCAAAAACATACTGGTTAGTAGGTTAATCGGTGATTGTAAATTGTCCCACGATTAGGTTAGGATTAAATTGGGGTTGCTGGGTAGCAACCACTTGCATTTTAACTATAAATTTATTGAAATTTTGTACAAGCCCCTTAGAATTTATTCCTCAATTTTCTTTTCATCAAAAGTATGCGTGATTTGCAATGGAAGTGTATTCCCTCAAACATGTGCAGAGTACAAGGGAGCTCAGGAAAATTGATATTTTAATTATTGATTGTAAAGGCAGAGTTTGAGTGATCGCTACTTGGAAGCAACACAGGTAATTCTTTGTAGGAATGATAATAGTTTACAAATTCCTCTGGAAAAAATTCAGAGCTGTGATTGACAGTTTCTGGGTATAAAGGAGGAAAACCAGACCTGGTTGGTTTTGGCACCAGGAGTGTTGTGTACAGTTCTGGTCACCACACTACAGGAAGTATATGGAGAGGGTGCAGAGGAGATTAACCAGGATATTGCTAGGACTAGAGGGCTTGAATTACAAGCAGAGACTGGACAGGCAGGGACTATATACAGAGGACACAAAGGTTGGTTCTGTTGTGGATTGTGTAGAAGGTTGCCATGGGTTACAATGGGGTAACGACAGGATGCAGAGTTAGATTGAGAAGAGGCAGATGGAGTTCAATCTGGAAATGTGTGAAGAAATTCACTTTAGAAAGTTGAACCTAAATGCAGAATATAGGTTAATAGCAGGATTTTTAGTGGTGTGGAGGAACACGGGGATCTCAGTGTCCACAAATCCCTCAAAGTTGCTGTGCAAGTTGATAAGGTGATTAAGAAAGCATATGGTGTATTGGCCTTCATTAGACAGGGGATTGAGTTCAAGAACAAAGAGGTAATGTTGCAGCTCTATAAACTCTGGCCACCTCATTATAGGAACGATGTAGAAGTTTTAGAGGGTGCAGAGGAGATTTACCAGGATGCTGTCTGGATCGGACAGTAGGTCTTATGATGAAAGGTTGAGTGAGCTAAGGCTTTTCTCTTTGAAGAGAAGGAGAATGAAAGGTAACTTAATACAGGTATATAAGATAAGGTGATAAGGGGCATAGATAGAATAGACAGCCAGAGTCTTTTTTTTCCAGGGTGGAGGTAATGAGTTGGTCTAAAGGGCCTGTTCCTGTGCTTTGCATGAAACTACTTTGAAAGGGAGCTATTCTGATTCAGGCAGGGTTGTGAGGTTAGCCAAGGGTCTGGGAGAGGGAAAGGCTAATCCCACAGTGCTGAGTGCTCGGTCCCTGTCCCGCAGGTTTCACGCAGTGCGAAATGGGCAAGAAGGTGAAAAGGAAATCTGAGGACGTTTCTTCAGACGAGGAGGAGGAGTACGTGGTGGAGAGGGTGCTGGATCGCAGGGTGGTGAGGGGGCGTGTGGAGTTTCTGCTGAAGTGGAAAGGCTTCTCTGAGTAAGTCCCATCACCAGTGCATTTCAACCCCCGCCCACTCACCCCACCTGTCTCTCATTGTATTGCCCCTTCACTCATCCTCCCTCGTTCCCGTTCTCTCTCTTTCTCTTTCATCTCACACTTTCTCGCACTCTGCCTTTTTCTTACCCTCAGCTGTGACCAAGCTACCTTCTGTGTTGCTTTTCTCTCCACTCCATCTCTCCCCTTTCCGTCCCATCCCTCCACCCACCCTATGTCTCCATCCTCCCTCCCTCACCCCATCTGTCCCTACCCTCTCCCAACTCTATCCCTCTCCCCTCATTCTCCTGCGATTGCCCTCCACTGACACTCGGTGTCCCCTGCCTGCCGGCAGTGCTGACAACACCTGGGAGCCGGAGAAGAACCTTGACTGCCCGGAACTGATCGGGGAGTTCCTGAAAACCTACAACAAGGACAAGGAGAATGGCACTGGCTCCCGAGACAAGCCAGATAACAGCAAGCGCAAGTCCGCCATCGTCAACGGCAACGAGGAGCCCAAAAGCAAGAGGAAAAAAGAGGTCAGCGATTCACATTTCATCCCTTGGGGAGGCAGCAGTGAACTGTGTCCTCGTCCCATAGTACCGTAAGGTTTAGAGCAAAATTATGCTATTCAGCCCATCCAGCTGACAGGTGTTCCCCCACAACCTAGTTCTCCCGACTTCTTCCGCACAACAAAGAAACCATTCATCTCTGCCTTATTGCTGTCTCCCCATAACCCATAACTCCTTCCCTCACTGTTCAAGAAACCAATCATCTCTGCCTTAAGCACGCCCAATGAATGAAAGCTCCACCTTCCTCTTCATCCGAGTCCCAAAGTGATGTCTCGTCATTCTGAGGCTGTGCTCTCAGATCCTAGACTCTTCCACTGATGGAGCCATTCTCTCCATGTGTAATGAAAATTATTTAAAAATTCGTTTTTCTTATTCCGCTCAGTGTATTTGCATATGCATTTGCAAACAAAGGAGACACTACCCGTGCTTAAGGTCACCAGAAAACACTTTATTAGAATGAGTACAATTTCAATAGAGAAGGAAAAACTGAAGTTTTACATTAGTAGCTATACAGATTTCAAAATAATACTTATAATCCACTAAACAAGCCGATCTCTGCAATGTTGGAGGAAAAACCACAAATCCGATAATCTTTCATGCAGCCCCCTCCCCCTCTTGTCTCTACTTCTTTAACTCTTAGCACTAGCACCAGTCATGACCTAGCCTAAAACAAAGCTCTCCCCTCACACAAAGGAAATGCCCCTTTTATGCACTCTTTAAGATTCCTTCAAAGCACAACATAATTATCACCTCAGTATTTTTCCAACCCTTGGTGGTACCAGCTGCATCTTTTTTAAACAACCTTCAGCCTAGGCACACAATCTAGAAAAATAGCCAACAGGTCTGAAGGAGGAAAGCATTGTTCATTATCTAATCATTGGTGCATATCCCCAGATTATCACCACATTCCAACCTGACGCCACTTTGCTTTTGAATTTCCTTTTTATTTTGGTATGTACTAAGGAGGAATCACAATTAACTCTTTCCTTCACATCTGCACTTTCAGTATCTGGGAGGTTTCAATGAAATCTCCCTCCCTTCCTCCCTCCATTTTTCTGACCTCCATTGAGTACAGCCCAGGGACATCAAATGCTCCGTGTAAGTCAAGCATTGGGAGTTGTACAGCATGAAACAGAACATTCGGCCCAACTAATCCATGCCAACTGTTGCCCAGTGAGCTAGGCCCACTCAACCTCACCCCAATCAGTGTTGCCTTTATCTGTGTTGCCACATAGAACAATACAGACTCTTCAGCCCACAATGTTGTACTGACCTACTCCAAGATCTATCTAACCTTTCTCTCCATACAGCTCATAACCCTCCATTTTTCTTACATTAATGTGCCTGTCTAAGAGTCTTGAGTGTCCTTAATATGTCTCCATCATCACTTTTGGCAGCGGGTTCCATGCAGCCACCACTTTTTTAAAATAAAGAAACCTCTAACATCTCCCCTAAACAGATGTCCTCCAGTATTAGCTGTGCCACCCTGGGGAAAAAGGCACTGCCTGTCCACACTATGCCCCTCATAATCTTGTACACCTCTTATCCTCCGCTCCAGAGAGAAAAGCCCTAGCTCACTTAATCTATCCTCATAAAATATGCTTCCCAATCCTGGCAACATCCTGGTAAATCTCTGCACCCTCTCTAAAGCTTCTACATCCTTTCTACAATGAAGTGACCAGAACTGAACAGATACTCCATATGTGGTCTAATCAGAGTTTTGTAAAACTGCAACATTACATTGTGGCTCTTGAACTGAATGCCCTGATTAATGAAATGCAATACTCTGATCTGGGGAAGTTACCCTCCTTAAACCTATCATAATGTTGCACACCTTGATTATAGTGTTCTCGTGCAGGTGTAGAAACTCTGAACTAAACACTGAGTTAAACCGCAGTCAATGAAGACAAGGATCGCAGTAAGATTAACAGTTTACTGTTCACTCTTCCACATTAAAGTATGGTGAAAACTGTTGATAAAACAATACAAAATATATACAGTATCTGTTTCCTTCTTGGCATCACATTTACATCATAAATACTTGTAAGAGTAAAACTACTACAAACTATATTAAAGTCTCATTAAAGTACAGCATACAGTCAGAATCTACCTACGCCATCAACAACTTTAAATACACTTCAACACAAACTTTCCAGCAACGCTTTCAATAGCACAAGAAAATAAACTTTATCAACCGTCATTACTTTTAACAGAATCAGCATTAACATTTTTACTCCAACATATCGATTGTCTTATGAATTTACGGCATTGCTTCTATGATGTTTCTCCAAACCGGTATTTACCCACAACACGCGGCGAAACCAGGTGTGACGTCATCACATGCCGCGATACATCACAGACAATGAATTTACTTTTAACAACTGCAACGTAGTTATCAACCTTAACTTTAACTAGAAAATAGTTACAAATAAATTACTGAAGCGAAAATGTAATAAAGCTAAATAAATGCCTTAAGGGCAACACATTGATCATGTCACCTTCTAAATCTTCATCCAGGGAGAACAGGCCCAGCCTCTCATCCTTTTACTCACAACTGAAATGCTCCAACCAAGGCAACGTCCTCTTCTCTACACACTCTCCAGTGTAATCACTTCTCATCTTGTGCCCCAGTCCTTAATGCTTATCTCTCTCCTGTTAACATTTCCCCACCGCCTCCACACTTCACCACCCTCAGAGAGAGGAGGGAGCAGAGAATTCCAAGATTCAACTGGGTGATTGAGGAAGGTCTCTCTGATTTCCCCCTCTAAATCTTTCTTGCAGCGCTCCCCACCCTCTGAATTGGGGTGCCACAGTAGCATAGTGGTTAGCACAATGCTATTACAGATGCTATTCCATCACAGTTCGGAATTCAATTCCGGTGTCCTCTAAGGAGTCTCTGTACGGCCTACCCATGGAAAATGCGATCTGGGTGCTCTGGTTTCCTACTAATCTCCAAAATCATACTAGTTAGTAAGTTAATTGGTTATTGTAAATTGTCCTGTGATTAGGCCAGAGTTGCTGGGCGGTGTGGCATGAAGGGTCTATTCTGTGCTGTATCTCTAAATACATTAATGTCCTTCTAAAGGGAAGTATCACATATCACAGATAAAGGCCCTTCAGCCCAACTGGTCCATGCTGATTGTGTAGCCCAGTGAACTGGTTCTGTCTGCCTGTTTTTGGCCCTTTGCCCTCTAAACCTCTATCCGTCTACGTATCTAGATTGCTTTCAGAAGTTGCTAATGTGCCCGCCTCAACCACTGGTTCTGGCAGCTTATTCAAATATGCACCACCCTTTGTGTGAAGAAGCTATCCCCCTCACCAAGGATAAAGATCCGTGTGCCTTTACCCTGTCTGTGCCCCTTGTGATCTTATATACCTCTACCAGTTCTCTCCACAATCTCCTATGTTCCAGGAAAGATGTAAATTCCTGGTCTACACAGCCAGTCCTTGTAACTCAGACCCCCAGGTCGAGGCAACATCCTGGTAAATCCTTTCTGCAATCCTTTTAGTTGCGTGACATCTTTCCTATGACAGGGTGACTCAAACTGTACACAATTCTCCACGTGTGGCCTCACTTATAACTGCAACACAACTTCCCAACTCCTGTACTCAGTGCCCTGACTGATGAAGTCCAGCATGTCACACACCTTCTGCAGCACTCTGTCTGCCTGCCTGTGATGTTGCTTTCAGTGAATGATGCACTTGTACTCCTAGATCCCTCTGTACCATGACACTCCCCATGGCCCTACTATTCATAGTGGTATAAGTCCTACGACTTACACAATAGCTTCTGTCCCCCCTTTCCTTCCAGTCTGGAAGGTTCTTTGCCTGAAACATCGACTCCATAGATGGCTCCTGACCTGCTGAGTTCCTCCAACATTTTGTGTGTTGCTCAAGACTTCCAATATCTGCAGAATCTCTTGTGCTTGTAAAACGTGTCCTGCCATGGTTTGATCTCCCAAAGCACAATGCCTCACATTTTTCTGAATTGAAAGACATTTGCCAATCCTCAACCTACATACTGAGCTGATCAAAATCCCCTCTAGGCATCTGGATAGGAAAGGTTTGCAGGGATATGGGCCAAATGTATAGTGAATTGGCCTTCATTATTTGGGGGATTGAGTTCAAGAGCTGCAAGATAATGTTGCAGCTCTATAAAACTCTCTGAGACCACACTTGGAGATTTGTGTTCAGTTCCAGTCACTTCATTATAGGACAGATGTGGAAGTTTTGGAGAGGGAGAGGAGATTTACCAGAATGCTGTCTTATCCGGTTAGGTTGAGCGAGCTCAGGCTTTTCTTTTTGCAGTGAAGGAGGATGAGAGGTGACTTGATAGAGATGTACAGGATGATAAGAGGCAAAGATCAAAAGGACAGCCAGAGACTTTTTCTCAGGGCAGAAATGGCTAATATGTGGTGGGCATATTTTAAGGAAAGTATAAGGGGGATTTTCAGAGGCAAGTTGTTTGGTGGGTCCATGGAACACCCCATTAGGGGCGGTGGTATAGGCAGATACATTAGAGACCTTCAAGAGACTCTTGGATAGGCACATGATGATAGAAAAATTGGGGGGCTTTGGGGGAAGAAAGGATTAAATTGAGTTTGAGTATGTTAAACAGTTGTCACAACATAGTGGTCTGAAGGGCTTGTACAGTGCTGAATGTTAGTTGTGTACATACATTAAGCTCTGGACAGAACAATTGCAGTTTTTCTTCCCCCTGTTACAGACAGTGTCCTGCGGGATGTCCCCAATGCATTACTGTCCCTTTTGGTTCTGTTATCTTCACCCTTCCCTGATCTCCAGCTAATGTGGGAGGGGTGTGATGACAAACCCTGCCCCCAAAGACCCTGCTTAGACAGGCCTGTCTTGTTTCCTGGGCAGGACGAGGACAGCGTGCGGGGGTTTGACCGCGGGCTGGAACCGGAGAAGATCATCGGAGCCACGGATTCCTGTGGGGAACTGATGTTCCTGATGAAGTGGTGAGGGAAGGGTGTGGGGTTAGTGAAGATGGAGGGAGGGAGAGTTGAGTATGGAAGGGGTGGGGAGGGAGGAGGGGGAGTGATGGTGAGGGGGTACAGAGAGGAAGGGATTGTGAGGTTGAGAAGGAGGGGATGGAAGGAGCAGGAGTGGGGAGGAAATGATTAGGAAGGTGGGAGAGAGCATTGAGTATAACATGGTTGGGTGGGGAAGGGGTTGACGGGGAGGGATGGTGAGGGGGGAGGGGGAGAGGTGAGGCGGCAGTGAGGAGGGATGGGTGGCAAGGAGCGAGCACACACTTCCCTGACACCTGCCCCTCCCTTACACCTGACAGGAAAGACTCGGATGAGGCTGATCTGGTCCTAGCCAAGGAGGCCAACGTCAAGTGTCCTCAGATCGTCATTGCCTTCTACGAGGAGCGTCTGACGTGGCATGCCTATCCCGCCGAGGAGGAGGAGAGGAGGGAGGAGCCGCAGGCCAGCTAGATGCAGGCGTGTCCCCACTGCCTGTCCTCTCCCTCCCTCCCTCCTACCACACCCTCCCTGGGGGCTGTAGGTTTGAGGAGGGAGGGTGGGAGGGAAATGAGAGGGGAGGTGGGAGTCGTTCCTCTCACTGGGTGAAGTCTCCCAGCTCTTGAGTTTGAACTAGAGGATGTGGGGTTAGGTTCTAATCTGAATCCCCACTCCCTCGCTCCTCTCCAACCTCAACATCCCTTCTCTGTACTCTTACCCAGCTGTCCCTTTCCTCCCTTCCCTGTCATTCTCCCTCTCCTACCTTCCCACTGCAGTTTGGGCTGGGCAGGTAGAGGACAAGTCTGCGCTCAGCCTGTTATGGATGTGTGTCCAGGGAAGCGTGTGTCATTCATGCAACCGCATTCTTCATATATATGTTAGTGAGATACCAGAACCCCAACACTCCCCCGTAGCTGGTAGGGTCCCCTGTCTGCAGTCTGCTTTCTGATCCTCTCCTGTTCCAAGTGCACACCCTCCTCCAACACCCTCACCCAATTCCCATCCTCCCAACCAGTCAGAAGTCTGGATTTATTCTGTGTAGCTGGTGCGGAATGTTGTGAAGTACTTGTGCGTGTTGTACAAGTGCTTCTGTGCTCACACTGTACAAGTGATTGCCTGTACGTGTGTGTGTCCATTTTGCCCTCCTGTCACCGGCCATAGCCAGCTGACTCTTCTCCCGGTGCCAGTGGACCCACTTCCCTGCAGCCTTTGCCCAGATACAGCCAGTCACCGCCCCCTCCACCTCTCTTCTCTCCCCCTCCCCCCCCCTCCGTGGCATTCCCAGGGACCAGCAAGGCAGGGTGCAAGGGTGGTGGGGTCCCTCAGTCCAGCCCCTGTGCCCCTGTTCCCGAATTCCAACCCTCCCTTGTCTCTCTGCACCCTCTCAAGAGTCCAGTGCCCTCCCTCTGAGGAATTATTCCATCACCCCCCCCGGGTAGTTCTGTTCGGGGTTTGGGGAGAGATATTCTGCTATCCCCATTCTGCTGTCCTCCCCTGCCCACTCCTCCCACCCGATGAGAAGGTGCCTCTCTCTCTCTCTCTCTCTCTCTCTCTCTCTCCCCCTCCCCCCTCTCTCTCTGCTGTCACACACAGAGTGCAGATGTTCCCAATATTGTACAGTAATCTCCCCGCATGTGTTGAAGATTTTTAACAAATATTGAATCGTGTTGTTATAGGACCCTTACCACCACCAGACACCCCTTGTAGGGAGAGAGAGGCGCCCTCTTTCCTTTTTTTTCTACAGAAACCAACATGTGCTATTTTGTCAAATGTATTAAGAACTACTTTACAATACATAACACTGTCTGGGCTGTCTCTGTTTGAGCGCGGGGAGTGTCGTTGCTGATGCCAGAATATGCTGGGATAGAATGAGGTCAGCGCTGCCATTCAACTGTCACTTTTCTTTTTCACCCAGTAACCGAGCCCATCCATCTGTGCCATTAATACAGCGAGTGGCCTACCCGCTACTGTCCTCCGTGGCAATAATTCCCACAGTTTCCCCCTTTCCCAGTTCCAAAGGGACGTCCTTCTATTCAGACTTAAACATAGGGCCTGCACGGAACTGTAGCATTTTAAGGCCCACACTCTAAGATCAATTCAATCCTTCTGTCCCACGTCACCGTCCAGTTTTCTATCATCCATGTGCCTATGTCTCCTAAATGTCCCTAATGTATCAGCCTCTACCACCACCCCTGGCAGTGCGTTCATGCATCGACCTCTCATTGTGTAAAGAACTTGCCTCTGTCTTCCGCACCTCCCCCCCAAACTTCCCTCTATTCACCTTAAAATTATGCTCTCTCATATTAACCATTTCTACCCTGGGTCTTGAGAGACCTAGGAGCAGAATTAGGCCATTCAACCCATCGGGTCTACTGGTCCATTCCATAATGGCTAATTTATTTTCCCTCTCAGCCCCATTCTTCTCCCTTCACATTACCTTTGATGCCCTTACTAATCATAAACCTATCAACCTCCTCAAATACACCCAGTGACTTGGTCTGCACAGTCGTCTGTGGAAATGAATTTCACAGATTCACCACTCTCTGGATAAAGATATATTTCCTCCTTTCTGTTCTAAAGGGGTGTCCCTCTATCCTGAGGCTGTACCTTCTGGTCCTAGACTTCCCCCACTATATGAAACATCTTGTGGAGGAACACAGCACAGGTGCAGGCTGAAATCCATTTGCCGCTCCTTGGCCCACTTACCTAACTGATCAAGATCCCCCGTAATCTATGATAACCTTCACTATCAACACCACCACCTAGTTAGTGTCATCTGCAAACTTGCCAGTCATGTTTGTGCATTGCCATCTGAACCATTTAAATAAGCAAGGAATAAAAGGGGGTCCCAGTATTAACCCCTGCGGCACACTAGTCACTGGCCTCCGTTCCAAGAAACAACCTTCAGCCACCACCCTGTGCTTCCTACTTCCACGCCAACTCTGAACCTACCAATCTAGCTCTCCCTGGATTCCATGGGACCTAACCTTCCAGAGCAGCCTGCCAGACAGGACGCTTTCAAAGTCGTTCAAACCGCCAAGCAGAGGATGAGTTGGTGTTCCTCAGCTTGGGTCAGACCTGTTGTGTTGGGGCAGGATGCCACAGGGAGGGAGATATCATGGGATAGGAAGTATGGGATAAGTGGTGGACAACTGGAACCTCGGGGTCATCCCTGTGCACCGAACATGGGACGTGAACAGTCATCAGCATTTGGCTGGACGAGACATCTCGCTGGGTCAGGAGTCATATGGAGAGACTGGGACTGCTGGCTGGCGTTGGTGATACCGCACCTGGAGTATTGTGTGCATTTCTGGCCACCCAGGATGGGATTAAGGCCATAAAAACATAGGAGTAGAATTAGTTTGTTCAGCCCATTGACAGTGTTCTACCATTCAATCATGGCTGATTTATTTTCAAGATTGTTTAATGTAATTTCCAATACACGAGTGTAAAGGAGAATGAAATAATTGTAACTCCAGATCAGATGCAGCACAAACAAAACACAATAAGCTAAGGAATAAATAATTTAAAAATACATGCACAATAAATATAAATGTGCAAGGTACATTGTTTATCCATAAAGTGATGCTAGGCACAGGAGTGTCTGAACATAAGGTGACTGACAGAAAGTGATAAAGTAGTGGTGGTTGGGGGTGTAGAACGGTTGGTTAGTGGGTAGCTTCATTCTGACTTCTCCCCATAACCTTTGACACCTTTACTAATTAACTACCCCTCAACTTCTGCTTCAAGTTAAGCTGGAGAGGGTATAATAAGAGTCCACCAAAATGTTACTGGGACTGGAGAGCATGAGTTATGTTACACCAGAAGGCATACATTTAAGGTTAGAGGGTTAAGTTCAAAAGAGGTGTGTGAGGCATTTTTTTTTCTTTTACACAGAGCAGTAGGTACCAGCATTGTTTGTACTGTAGTGTTCTATGTTGTAAGCTAGGGAGGGTGCAGAGAAGATTCATGAGGATGTCTTTGAGGATAGTTTAAGCAAGCTAGGGCTTTTCTCTGGAGCAAAGGGGATAAGAGATGGTTTGACAGGTGTACAAGATGATAAGAAGCATAGATCGAGTGGACAGACGGATTTATCCCAGGGTGGAAATGGCTAATACAAAAGGGCATAATTTTAATGTAACTGGATGAAAGCATAGGGGGGATGTTACAAGTAGAGTTTTACACAAAGGGTGGTGGGTGTGTGGAATGTGCTGCCAGGGGTGGTGGTAGAGGCAGATCCATTAAATGGAGGGCTATGTGGGAGGGAAGGGCTAGATTGCTCTTGGAGTAGGTTAAAAGGTTGGCACAAAATTGTAGGCTGAAGGTCATGTTGTATGTTGCAACTGTGAAAGATGTTGATGAGATTACACCTGTAGTGCCGTGTGTAGTTCTAGTCACCTAGCTACAGGAAGGATGGGATTAAGTTGAAGAGGGTGCAGGTGAAAAAAAATCACAAGGATGTTGCCAGGACTGGAGGGCTTAGGAGAAACTGGTCAGGCTAGGACTGTTTTGCCTGGATTGAAGAAGGTTGAGGGATGACCCAACAGGTTTATAAAACCACAAGTGGTGTAAATAAGGTGGGTGGTCACAGTCTTTCCCAAAGGGTTTTGGTATTGGTTTATTATTGACATGTACTGAGATACAGTGAAAAGCTTGTCTTTCATACTGTTCATAAACCAACAGTGGTGCGAAATCTTAACAGGGTAGATTGTGAGGCCAAGAATCCGTCTTATCAGCTGGGGGCTGGGGGGGGGGGGGGGAACCATTCAGTAGTCTGATAACTGGGATAGAAGTGTTCTTGAGCCTGGTGATGTGTGCTTTCAGGCTTTTGTATCATCTTCCCAATAGGAGGGGGGGAAGAGAGAATGTCTGGGTGGGGTCTTTGATTATGCTGGCTGCTTTATAGAACAGTGAGAAGTGTAGATAGAGTCCATGGCGGGGAGGCTGCTTTCCCTGATGTGTTTAACTGCGTCCACAACTCTACTGTTATTTGTGAACCTGTTGCCATATCAAGCCGTGATGTATCCACATAGGATGCTTTCTGTAGTGCATCTAAAAGATGGTAAGAGTCAATGGAGACATGCTGAATTTTTTTTTTCAGCCTCCTTGGGAAGCAGAGGCATTGGTGAGCTTTCTTGGCTATGACATCAACGTGGTTGAATTAGGACAGGCCATTAGTGGGTTTAAGGTGAAAGGGGAATGAGAGAATAGAGGGACATCCATTTATAACAGAGTTAAGGAGTAATTTCTTACCACGGGTGACTACAGAGGCCAGGTCATTGGGTGTATTTAAGGCAGAGCTTGACAGTTTGATTAGTCAGGGCATGAAAGGTTATAGGGAGAAGGCAGGAGAATGGGATTGAGAGGGAAATGAGTCAGCAGTGATCAAATGGCAGAGCAGACACAATGGGCTGAATGGCCTAATTCTATTCCAATATCATCTTAAAGAACTTAGCCAGGGCTTCACCCCAAAGCAAGCTGCCCAATCTGCAGCAGCAACCTGGTTTCACAGGACAGCAAAAGCGAGACCTGTGTTTGCACATAAAGTACAGTGTGCAAATCTGGCCCCCACACCACTACAGTTACATGAAATTTGTTCTGTAGCAGCAGTACAGTGCAGAACAAAAAATAAATGAATAGTGCAGTATCAACTCCCCAATGGTAGTAACAAGAAGAGGATATGTTGTGGATGGTGAGCGTCTTTAGTGATGAATGTCACTTTCTTCAGGTGCCACTGCTTGAAGATGTCCTCAATGGTGAGGAAGTTGTGCATGTGATCGAGCTGGCTGAGTTTACTCTGCAGCCTCTTCCAATCCTGTGCATTGGAGTCTCCACACCAGACGGTGATGCAACCAGTCAGAATGCTCTCCACGGTACATCTGTAGACATTTGTTAAAAATCTTTGGTGACATGCCAAGTCTCCTCAAACTCTTGAGTGAAGTATTGCCACTAGCTTTGTGATTGCATCTACGTGTAGGGCCCAGGGCTCTAAAATGTTGACGTCCAGGAGCTTGAAGCTGCTCACTCTTATAGGAAGGATGTGGATGTGCAGGGGAGGGGGGGGGGGGGTTTGGACGGATATTCACCAGGACATTGTCTGGATCCATGGACATTGGTAATAGGGAGACTTCAGACGTAGCAGGGCTCATTTCCTTTGGAGTGAATGAGGCTGAAGGAAGAGATTGGGGTCCATATCCGTAAATCCCTCGTGACACGCAAGTATATGATGCATTGGCCCTCATCAGTCGGATTGAGTTCAAAAGCTGCAGGGTAATGTTGCAGCTCTATAAAACCTTGGTTAGACCACACTTAGGGCATTGTGTTCAGTTCTGGTAACCTCATCATATGAAGGGTGTTTCACCCTCCTCTGAGGGTGCAGAGGAGATTTACTAGGGTGCTGCCTGAATTAGACAGCCTGTCTTATGAGGAACAGTTGAGAGAGCTGAGGCTTTTTCTTTGGAGTGGAGGAGGACGAGAGGTGACTTGATAAAGGGGATAAACGGTGCCTTTTTCCCAGGGCAGAAACAGCCAATACCACAGGACATCCTTTTAAGGTGAGTGAAGAAAAGTATAGGGGGTGATGTCAAAGTTATTTTTTTTTAACATCGAGAGTGGTGGAAGTGTAGAACACTGCCGGGATGGTGTTAGAGGCAGATACATTAGGGTCATTTAAGTGACTTGGTTTGTTAAATGGATGTATGGAAAATGGAGGGCTATGGGTTGCGTAGGAGTGAAGTGCAAGATTGAACTTGGAGTAGGTTATAAGTTCTGTACAACATCGTGGGCTGAAGGGACTATTGTGCTATATGCTCTGTATGTTGGGAAATGGGATTTCCAGCAGCAGTCAGTGTAAAGACATAAACATTCATATAAGTGATATGGTACAAAAGAGGGATAACATGGGTCTGTCCTGGGACCAGCACCTCTACTTTCATAGATGTTTGTGTAGATTTGACAAGTTACCAAACAGTCACAGAGCACTGCAGCACATTATTTGTTTGTTGTTTATTTATTCAGAGATAAACACAGTAATAGGCCTTTCTGGCCCAACAAACCCCATGCTGCCCAATGACACTCATGTAGCCAGTTAACCTACTAACTCTGAAGGGCTTGGAATGTGGGAGGAAACTGGAGCACTGAGGAAAATCATGTGGTCATGGAGAGAACGTACTAACTCCTCACAGCGGCAGGAATTGAATGCAGTTGCTGGCTCTACAATAGCATTACTCTTAATTACTATGCTGCCCATAATACAGCATGCTCACAACTTACTCGTATCTTTGGAACATGGGAAGAAACAGGAGTGTCTGGAGAAAACTTGCATGGTAATTGTGATAACATACAAACTCCTTACTGTTAGTGTCACCAATTGAATTCTAATCACTGGTGCCACAGTCGAGTAGCAGTTAGTGCAACACTGTTACAGCTCAAGGCTTCAGAGTTCAATTTCGATGTCCTCCCCGTGAACGCGTGGGTTTCCTCTGGGTGCTCCAGTTTCCTGCCACAGTTCAAAGACCTACTGTTTAGTAAGTTAATTGGTCATTGTAAATAGTCTGTGGTTAGGCTAAGGTTAAATCAGTGGGTTGCTGGGTGGTGCGGCTCATTGCGTTGGGAGGGGCTGTTCAGCACCGCATCTCTAAACAAAACTTCATGCTAAGCCCCAACAGTAACAGGCTCTTTCGCCCATATAGTTTGTACTGGATGATTATTCTGCTTAGTCCATTGCACTATAAGACATAGGAGCAGAATTGGGCCATTTGGCCCATTGAGTGTTCTGCCATTCCATGATGGCTGATTTATCTTCCCACTCAACCTCATTCTCCTGCCTCCCCATAACCTTTGATGCATTTACTAATCAAAAACCTATCAACTTACCCTTAAAATATACCCAATAACTTGGCCTCCACAGCTGTCTGTGCCAATGAATTCCATAGATTCACCACCCTCGGGCTAAAGAAGTTCCTCCTCATCATCTAAATGGACACCCTTCATTTCTGAGTCTGTGCCCTCTGGTCCTAGACTCCCCCACTATAGGAAACATCCTCTCCACATCCACTCTATCTGTGTCCTCTGGTCCTAGACTCCCCCACTATAGGAAACATCCTCTCCACATCCACTCTATCTGTGTCCTCTGGTCCTAGACTCCCCCACTATAGGAAACATCCTCTCCACATCCACTCTATCTGTGTCCTCTGGTCCTAGACTCCCCCACTATAGGAAACATCCTCTCCACATCCACTCTATCTGTGTCCTCTGGTCCTAGACTCCCCCACTATAGGAAACATCCTCTCCACATCCACTCTATCTGTGTCCTCTGGTCCTAGACTCCCCCACTATAGGAAACATCCTCTCCACATCCACTCTATCTGTGCCCTCTGGTCCCAGACTCCCCCACTATAGGAAACATCCTCTCCACATCCACTCTATCTGTGCCCTCTGGTCCTAGACTCCCCCACTATAGGAAACATCCTCTCCACATCCACTCTATCTGTGTCCTCTGGTCCTAGACTCCCCCACTATAGGAAACATCCTCTCCACATCCACTCTATCTGTGTCCTCTGGTCCTAGACTCCCCCACTATAGGAAACATCCTCTCCACATCCACTCTATCTGTGCCCTCTGGTCCCAGACTCCCCCACTATAGGAAACATCCTCTCCACATCCACTCTATCTGTGCCCTCTGGTCCTAGACTCCCCCACTATAGGAAACATCCTCTCCACATCCACTCTATCTGTGTCCTCTGGTCCTAGACTCCCCCACTTTAGGAAACATCCTCTCCACATCCACTCTATCTTGGCTTTTAAATAGATCCCGAGTGAGGACAGGCCATGAGCCATCAAAAGCCTTCTCATATGTTAACCCTTTAATTCCTGGGATAATTCACCAACCCTTTGGACCCTCTCCAATGCCAGCACATCCTTTCTTAGATAAGAGGCCCAAAACTGTTTGCCATACTCCAAATATAGTCTCACTGGTGTTTTATAAAGCCTCAGCATTACATCCTTCCTTTTATTAAATACTAACATTGCATTTGCCTACCGTGCACTCACTCAACCTGCAAGTTAACCTTTAGGGAATCCTGTAGGAGGGCTCCCAAGTCACTTTGCACCTGATTTCTGAATTTTCTCTCCACTTCAAAAATAATTTACACCCTTTATATCTTCTTCCAAAGTGCATGACCATAAACTTCCTGACAATGTATTCCATCTTCCACTCAATCTGTCAAAGTCCTACAGCCTCCCTGCTTTCTCAACACTACCTGCCCATCCACCTATTTTTGTATCATCCACAAATTTGGCCACAAAGCTGTCAAATGCCTCCTCCAAATCATTGATATATTACATGAAATGGAGTCTGTTCTAACACCACTGACCCCTGTGAACACCACTAATCACCAGCATCCCCTCTTCCCTCTTTTTGCCTCCTGCCAGTCAACCAGTCTTCTATCCATGCTAGTATCTTTCCTGTAATACCATGGGCTCTATCCTTGCCTGTCATTTCCTCAAAAGAATTCGAATAGATTTGTTAGGCAAGATTTTCCCTTGACCAATGTGACTTCAGCCTTATTTTATCACAAGACCAATCACTGGATGTGGTATATTGTGATTCTGTCCCATTGAAGCTACATAAGGGAATATTTCTGCTAGATGGTTAAAAGTGTATCCCTGCTATTACCTGTAAGGACACATCTGTTAGTTAACCTTCTGGTTAGTTGCATATTCATGGAGCCATCCTCAACACTGCAACAAAAGGGTTATATGGTGGGTGTATGGAGTTTGCACTCGGGTCTTTAGAACAAAGACCAATATTAAATATTCAAATGAATTCTGCTATTTGGGATGTGTCACCATTATAAATACGTAATTCTGTAAATATACATGACTGTATTCCAAATGTTAAAGTAGATGATTATAGCAATCGAAACTGTTGTTGATCGTTTTTAATCTTTTTTTGTAGTAGTAGTAGTATAAAACATCGTAAACACTGATGAAGGGTCTCGGCCCAAAATGGCGATTGTTCATACTGTATTCCTTTTCATGGATGCTGCCTGACCTGCTGAGTTCCTCCAGTATTTCGTGTGTTACGTTATAAAATATCGTGTCAGGAAAGTGACTCACTCTCCTGAAGGTTTGCTGCGTTAAGACTTATATTTCCCAGTTAGAGCTTCATTTTGGCTCAGAACGGTTATAATTGAACAGTCTACAAGTTTGTACAAAGGTCTGAGGCACATACCTTGTCATGCAAGGTCTAATTTAGCAGACAGTTTACTAGTTTGTGCAAAGGCCTAGGGTGCACTTATAGGAGATAGTATATAAGTATGGACAAAGACTGGGGCTACAGTTCCATTTCAGCAGGATAATCCGCAACTTAGACAAAAGTGGCGATGCTGACCGCCTGCGGTAGCAGCCCTCCATCTGTAGGTGATGCTGTCTGTTGCTCCCATCCCACCCAACAGCACCGCTCCTCTGAGCTGCTGTCGCGTCTACCGGTGCAGTGACGGTCCTCCGGCCACCTGAGGGCGAGTTCCCGCCTCCACTCCCCTCGGCACCTCCACCCTCCCACCAAACACCTGCGGGGGACACATTTACGTCACAAACCTGCGGTCACTCTCGCGAGAAGCGGGCGAGAACACAGGCTTCTCGCGGTGAGCGGCTTCTCCCTCAGACAGTTCATACTGTTTTGGTTTAACGGGTCGGCCGGCGTCTCAACTAAACTATACACCAACCACATTCCCCTTCGGGGTCGCGCTGCCGTCGTCGCGGCTCCCAGATGACGGGAGAAGCGGCGGAGGCGGGAGGAGGAGAGAGATGGCATCCTGGCCTCTCGCCGTGACGGATGTCGACGGCGGCTACTTGATGCTCCAGTGCTCGCCAATCACAGTCCGCTTGGTGGGCGGTGCCACAATGCGCGTTGATTGACATGGCCATCGTCTAGTCAGCGATAGCTCCAAGTGCACCGGTCGACCGATGGGGGTTGAGTAGGGACAATATTGGGCTCTGACTGACGGGCTGTTGGACAAATAGAGAATGGAGATTTGGCTCATAGACGCGGCAGTGTATGGGTGGGATCCGATTCTGACAGATGCAGTAGTGTCCCAATAGGGAGTGGAATCTGGCTCTGATGGACGTGGCGGCTAGCCAATTGGATTTCTCGGTGTGGGTGTCTCTCTGGAGGAAGTTGTTTGGTATAATGGTGGTATTACCCCTGGTTATTAGGACTGCTGGGTTAGTTAGCGATGTTTCAGGGTAAACTCGCGCAGAGGTGAGGCCCAGTGGGCTAGTTAATCGATTTCGGCTGGTCCATGTGGATTTCTACTGTTATTTAAATGTGGTGATTACTGGGGGTTATTGTCACCATCAGAGCTGCTCTTAACGAGCGATAAAACTGGCATCACTAAAGCCATTCCTAGTATTTGTCCTCTTAGTGATGCGGCTGTTGACTGGTTATTGGTAGAAATAATGCTGCTATTTTGTAATGGGTGATCAGTAATAATGCTAAGCAATTTACTATTAGTCTTAATACTGCTAGCAATAACAGTAGCATTACTAAGCACTAATTATCGTTACAATTTTGCTAGGAATAGTATTATTACTGATCAGTTTGCTATCGCTGTCTTCAAAGTTGCTATTAGTAATAGTACTGATCAGTTTATTGCTGTCTGCATAATTACTGCTAATAGTTTAGTATTGCTGACTTTATAATTGTTATTAATAATATTATTTCAAATCAAATAGCTATTTTCTTTTCAGTTACTGATTAGTAATGCTGTTGTCTTCACAATTATTGCTAGTAATATAATGTTAACTGAATATAATGTTCACTGTCTTCATAATCACTGCTAATATCAGTTTACCTTTGTTATTGCCTGTAAAGGTATTATTACTAATCAGTTTACGACTGGGATCTGTGTAGTTACTGCTAGTAATAGTAAACTGGTTAGTAATAATCATGCTGTCTTACAATTACTGATGGCAGTAGTATTATAAATACTAATTACTATTTCTATCTGTGTAGTTACTGTCAGTAATAGTTTTATTAATAATGTTTATAATTACTGTCTGCTCAATTACTGCTAATATTATGAGACTAGTGACTTGGCTCAAGTTAAATCCACCAGGACCCCGCTCCCCCACTCGCATTAATCTCAGTCCCCGGTTCCTTTAAACCCACTGGTTTAAACATGCATGCACATATTGGTGAGCTGTTTCTGAGAGGGTGTTGCCGCAGGACAGGGACAATCACTCCCATCTCCCATAGAGCAAGGCACTGCGGATGGATGGAACTTGTGAACAAACAGGGGAGCTGGTGTAAATGACAAGTGTATAACATTTCTCCCTCTCCTTCTCTCTACTCCCACCACCTATAGCTGAGCCCAGACAGCTGTGAAGATGGGAGACGACAGACCGTTTGTCTGCTCTGCACCAGGGTGTGGGCAGGTGAGTGGTAATCATTGTCTGGTGGTCCCAGGGTTATTGGTTGCATCGCTGTGGCACGAGCAGATGCAACTATGCTGAAGAAACTCCTTCCTCGTGCCACAAAGTGCTCCATGACTGAGTCCCCCTCCCCACTTGCCCAGGTGGAGTTAGTCCATACACTCCACATCCACCACATTACCTCTTCACCATCTACAGGTCAGGAGTGTGATGGAACACAACCCCTTCCTGTGGTGAGTGTGGCTCCAACAACTCTTAAGAAGCTTGACACTGGCTGGGAAACAATCCTCAGGTTGGACTTGCACCTGTTTCTATGCATGTGACTCTGTGACTGCAAAGGAAACTTCACTACACAGACTGGTATATCAGGGATACATTCCTCCCCAACCACACCACGCGGACTGTGTGACACGATTTCCCATCTCTCCCATTACAACACGTACTGTGCGGTGGGGCGGGGGGGCTCACTCCTTCTCACCTCTATATTGCCAAGGGTCAGGGGTAACAAGTATGAAGGTGATTACTCTGGTTTAGAGGAGGGGTGAGAAGAGGAGAGTCAGCTGGGGCCGGTGAAGGGATAGGCCAAATTTGTTTTCCCCCTCACCCCGCAAACGTGCTGGTCTGACTGTGTTCTTCCCGCCCCCCCCCCCCCACCCCCCCCACACACACACAGAGATTCACCAACGAAGACCACCTGGCCGTCCACAGACACAAACATGAGATGACCCTCAAGTTCGGGCCAGGTCGTGATGGGGTCATCGTTGCGGGTAAGTGGGCATGAGGGTGTATTCTTCAGGTATGGTGGGGGGTGGTTTTGTGGGGGTGGGTTAAACAAGATTTACAAAGCAAGTTTGTCAGTATGAGTGTGTGTCTCACTATCTCGTGTCTCTGTCTCTCCCCCAACCACTGTCGAGAGTACAAAATCACTATAAATTATAAAATAAATAAATAGCGCAAAAGAAGAATAGTGAGTGTTTATGGGCTCATGGACTGTTCAGAAATGTGATTGGGAAGGTGGTTGGGAGGAAGTTGTTCCTGAATCATGGAGTGTCGGTCTTTAAACTCCTGTACCTCCTTCCTGATGGTAATGATGAGAGGAAGGTGAGAGTCCTTAAATGATGGATGCTGCATTCTTGAGGCATTGCCTCTTGAATTTGGTGGGGAGAGTTGTGTCAATGTGGAGTTGAGTGAGTCTACAGTCTGCTTGTTTTTGTGTCGGTATGTACACACACCAGTCTGTATCAGTGTTCCTCTTCCTCTCTGTGCGTGTGCGCCTCCCCTCCCTCCCTCTTTTCTGCCTGTTTGAGGGGCTGCTGGACTTGTGTGCATGGGAGATGCCACACTCAGAGATGTAAGGGAGGAGGTTCAGCAGGGTTTTAGAGTGGCTGTGTGCTTGTTCCTTACCATAAGCACTGTCTTTCTCTCCATCTCACCCCGCCCACCATGCCTGGACCAGACCAAACCCCTACACCTACCCGCTTCCTGAAAAACTGTGAGGAGGTTGGGCTGTTCACAGAGCTGGCAAATCCCTTTGAGCAAGAGTTCAAGAAGGCAGACGAGGAAGAGTGCAAAAAGGTCAGTTAATGAGGTGAGCGGTGAGGGCGGTGGGTGGTGAGGAGGAATGGAGTGCAAGTATCCTCCACTAACTGCCTGCTCCGGACATGTCCCTCAGTCTCCCCTGGACGTTGTCTTACCCTCAATTCCAGAGGTTAAAGTCAAGGAGACGGAGCAGATGTCCCAGGGAGCCAACCGTCCAGATGTATCCATCAACCACCCACTCATGGAGGGGAAGGTGAGATCTTGTCCTCTCTGGATTTCCACCCTCCCTTCCCTCACTCCCTATTCTCCCCTTCTTACCTCCCAATCCCTTAAGACCATTAGATAGGACCAGAATTAGGCCATTCAGCCCATTGAGTCTGCTCTGTCATTCCATTGTTAGAGTGATCTTTGGGTTTAGGACATACACATTAACTTGGTGAGACGGAGCCACCAATTGCGAAGGGTGGTTACCGATGGTTCAGGATGCCAGAGTGGGGGTGTGTATACTCATTTGGGGAGCTGCATTTTAGCGTACAGTTGGCCCTCCTTATCCTCAAGGGATTGGTTCCGGGACCCCTCGTGGATACCAAAAAACACGGATGCTCAAGTCCCTTATTCAACCTGTTTCAATCCAGTGGACCTTAGGACCCAGAGGAACCCCAGACCTTATTCAACCTGTCTCGGTGCGGTGGACATTAGGACCCGGTGGTCGAGCTCTGAATCCACAGTGTTTCTGTTCATGAAAATAATCACGATCACAATTGAAAATAAAGTGGAAGTAATAAAGCGATTGGAAAGAAGTGAAACGCCATCGGTCATTAGAAAAGCGTTAGGCTACAGTCGGTCAACGATCAGAATATTTTAAAGGATAAAGTGAGAAAGGCCCTGCCCCGATGAAAGCTACAATTATTACTAAGCAATGCAGTGGTTTAATTATTGGGTTTTGGAGTTTTGATCCTCCTCATCAACCTGGCACGGATGGAGAGCGCACTCGGGAGCGATTTGTCACTGGATCGAACTCGGGAACTTCTGTTCCTGAGCCCGGTGCTGAAACATACGTTCTTAAGTGTTTTATATGCATAGAAAGGTAAAATATATACTATATACTAAGGCAAACATTTGATTGATGCTAAATAATACCGGATGTATCTGTTCTGACTTACTTAGTAAGAGAACTTTTGATTTTTTTTCGATCACGATCCATGATAACCCAAGCACATCCTCCCGTATACTTTAAATCATCTCTAGATTACTTATAATACCTAATACAATGTAAATGATATGTAAATAGTTATACTGCATTGTTTAGGGAATAACGACAAGAAAAAAAGTCTGTACATGCTCGAAGTACGAGTGCTGGAAGAGCACTTCCGGGTTTTCTCGATTCGCGGTTGGTTGAATTCGCGCATGCAGAACTCGCGGATAAGGAGGGCCGACCGTACATGTTTTGTGAGTGTGATGCAAAGGATTACAGCAGGCATCATGAGTTCAGGTGCTCAAAAGTGGCAGATTGTGGAATTCATACTCTGCGGTTTTAAGTTTGTGCTGTTTAACTGGTACCCGTCTTTTATATTTTGCGTAGTGTGGAGATATTTCAGGGACAGGTTTTATCCAAATATATCTGTCAGGATGGCACCTAAATTGGTAAATGTATATGTCCTAAACCCAAAAATCATTCTAACACCATCTTGGCTGATTTATTATCCCACTCAACCTCATTCTCCAGTTTCTCCCCATAACCTTTGACACCCGGACCAATCAAAAACCTATCAACCTCCACTTTAAATATATTCAGTTACTTCACAGCCTTCTGTGGCAATGAATTCCGTAGATTTACCACCCCTGGCTAAAGAAATTCCTCCTCATCTCTGTTCTACATAGACGTCCTAATGATCTGAGGCTGTGCTCTCTGGTCCAAGACTCCCCTACTATAGGAAACATCCTCTCCATGTCCACTCTGTCTGAGCCTGTCAATATTCAATGAGATCCCCTCTCATTCCTCTTAACTCCAGAGGCCCAGAGCCATCAAATACTACTCATACATTAACCCTTTCATTCCTGGGATAAACTTATGATTTCTGAATTTTCTTCCTATTTCGAATGTTGTCTACGCCTTTGTTCCTTCTACCATGCATGACCATATATATCCTTCTACTATATTCCAACTGCTACTTTGCCCATTCTCCCTATCTGTCCACATCCTTCTGCAGACTCACTGCTTCCTCAACACTACCTGCCTTTCTACCTATCTTCATATGTTCCGTAAACTTCAATAGTTGAATAATTCTGCTTAATATCAGAGAATGTATACAATACACAACCTGAAATTCTTACTCTTCACAGACATCGTTGAAACAGAAGAAAAAGTCCTAAAGAATGAATGATAGAAAAAAAGATGCAATAACCCTAAAGCCCCCTGGCCACCTCACATGCACAAGCAGGAGCAAACAGCATCAACCCTCCCCCTTTCCCCTCCCCAAATTATTCCAGCAAAAAGCTGCACCACCCACCATGCAAGCAACAGGAAAGCCCCCAAAGAGAGACCATGGTCTACAGTCCATCAAAAACTAACTGTTCATTCCAACAGTCCAACATCCCACAGGCACTCTCTCTCACTAACAAGGGAGAGACAGATATCACTCCTTCCACAGCAACAGGGGAGACAACAGTCGCTATGTCAACATTAGTCAATTTGAAGCATTGCTTTTTATTTCAAGTTCCCTGACTTGAGAATCAGCAAATCGATTACCGAGTGCAGAGCCCTCTGACGGCCACTCCCACTGTCCTCGATGTTCCAGCTCCCGTTATGCTTCAGTACGTGACACCGTCGAAAATTGATGTCCGCAGGGCCGTGCAGGCCCCGCAGTCGCCCAGCTTTAGGCCGAACCTGGACATACTGAAAACAGGAAGTGCAGATGAGGTTTTCCTGAGAATTACTTTCCCTATGAGAGAAACTGGGGTGTCAGGTCAGTCAGGGTACTGCATGCCACAGCTGCAGGATGTGGAAGATCAGGGTGACCACTGGTGTCTCTGGTGATTTCATCTATAAGAAGTGCATACAGCTGCAGCTCCTTACTGACTCTGTGAAGGAATTGAAGGTAGAATTGGACGTACTTATGATTATCTGGGACACCACACCATCGGGTTCGAAGTTCAATGTTCAAAGTAAATTTATTATCAAAGTATGTATACGTCACCATATATACCCCGAGGTTCATTTTCTTGTGGGCATTCACAGCAGAACAAAGAAATACAACAGAATCAATGAAAAACTCCACAGAAAGACTGACAAACAACCAATGTGCAAAAGAAGACAAATAACCCCTTTTTACCGGGCATCTCTGGAGATGTGGCTCATTAGCCCCTCTCTAGCAGCCACCAGACTCAGCTATGGGAAAACCACGAACAATTCAATTTCCCAGTCCTCTGGAACCATGACAGAATTTATTGATTCTTGAAAGATCACTACTAATGCCTCCACAATCTCTTCAGCTACCTCTTTCAGAACCCTGGGTGTAATCATAGAACATAGAATAGTACAGCATATTACAGGCCCTTTGGCCCACAATGTTGTACCGACCCTCAAACCCTGCCTCCCATATAAACCCCCACCTTAAATTCCTCCATATACCTGTCTAGTAGTCTCTTAAACTTCACTAATGTACCTGCCTCCACCACTGACTCAGGCAGTGCATTCCACACACCAACCACTCTCTGAGTAAAAAACCTTCCTCTAATATCCCCCTTGAACTTTCCTCCCCTTACCTTAAAGCCATGCCCTCTTGTATTGAGCAGTGGTGCCCTGGGGAAGAGGCACTGGCTGTCCACTCTATCTATTCCTCTTAATAAATAGAGTGGATAGCCAGCGCCTCTTCCCCAGTAATCCATCTGGTCCAGGTGACTTAACTACAATCAGACCTTTCAGCTTCCCAGGCACCTTCTCCTTAGTAACAGCAACTGCACTCACTTTTACCCCCTGACACACTCGAACTTCCAGCATATTCTAATGTCTTCCACAGTGAAGAGTGACGCAAAATACTTACTGAGCACATTGGCATTTCTTTGTCTCTGCAGTGTAATTTTCCACCAGTCCAATATCCATTCTCACCTCTTTTACTCTTTATATAGCTGAAAAAAAACTATTCTCTCTTACATTATTGTCTTTTATATTAATCTCCTCACCCCTTCTCCTCCCCTTCTCCCACCCCATTGATCCCCTCACCTCCCCTCCTGTCCGCTTGCCCTGCTCCCCCCTCCTCCCCTTCTCCTGCCCCTCTGTCTCCTTCCCTCTTTCCCACCCATTAACTATCTGTGTTGTGCTCTCCCCTCACAGGACCATCCCCCAAAGCGACCAGGCAACACAACACCCACAATTGTAAGGCCAGGCTCACTGCTGTTGGCCTATGAGTCAGGACCCTCCCTGCATCCCACGATACCTTCGCCGACCTCCGTCATCACACCCACTCCCCCCTCCAACAGAACACTGTCGTGAGTATTCGCCACTTGGGGTAAGGAAAGGAGGGGAGGCAGTGAGATGTGGATAGGGATGGAAAGGTGTGGGGGAGACATAGAGGCAGGGTGGAGAATGGGGATGTGGGGCGAATGGTGAGGTTGGGCAGGGATGGAGATGTGGGGACAGAGAGAGGGATGCGGGGAATTGGGGAGATGGGACAAGAAGAAAGATGGTGGAATTGGAGGCGAGTGGCGGTGATGTTTGGGGACATTTTGTGGGAGGGGAAGAAGGTTCAGGAGGTCGGTGGGTGAATTTGAGGAGGTTTTGTTATGTGGGTGAAATATATCAGACAAAACATGAACACTCTCTGTTTCTTCTTATGTCCCTACCCCCACCCCACTCCCAGGTCTCCTACTGGACCTGTGCCTGTCCTTCTGCACCTGCCGAATGGACAGACCATGCCTGTCAACATCCCTAGCCCCACCCTGCAGATACCCACCGTCATCTCTGTGAGTACCACAGCATCTTTGTGTGGGGGTGGGAAGAGTGTATGACCCTGGAGTGCTGGCTGCCCACCTCCATGCTCCTGACCTGTACTCTGCCCCACACCCAGATCGCACGGCCTGGATCGCTTGTTCCCAACATCCCGGGAATCCCGGGGCCAACTTCCAACAACAGTCAGCCCCCATCTCCCTCCACCCCACCCACGCAGTCGGAGGCCAGAATGGTGAGTCCACATCCTTGCATTGGCATGGGAGGGGCAGAGCAGTGAGAGAGTGTTGGGGGAGGGAGGGGGAGTATCAAGGGCAGAGGGGGGAGTGTCATGGGGGAAGGGGATTGTTGGGTTGAGGGGAGAGTATTGGGCAGAAGGGGAGTGTTGAGGGCAGAGGGTGGGGTAATGTCATGGGGAGAGGGGGAGTGTTGCAGGGGAGGGATGATAAGGGAGGGAAGGATGGTGAGCACCATGGGAGGTAGTGAGGGGGAGCGCGAGAGGAAGGGAGAGAGTACTGTGAGGAAGGAGGGATATCAGGAGGTGGGGAAGGGAGAAGAATGCAAACAGCAATGCCTCTACCTTCTGACCCACTCTCTTCCACCCCCCCCCCAACACCCCATCAACCTGATGACAGCGGCTGAAGTCGACACTGACCTTGCAGAACCTGCCAATGGTAAACGGGAACGTGATTTCCAGTACAAAGAGCACACAGCACAGCCAGAACAGCAACTCACTGCCCACTGCTGTCTCCCCGTCACAGACTCAGGTATACCTCTTTCTCTTACCCCTCATCTCCCTGCACCTACCTCCCTCCTTCCCTCCATCCTCCCCACCTCCCCAAGTCTCCTCATCCCTTCTGCCCACCGCAGACAGAGGGATGGGGTTTATCATCCTTCCCCAGCCTGATCTGTCTGAGCCAACTCCTTGGGGAAGGTGGGGAGGATTTGATCCATCAGGGAAAGATGCTTTCTGTGGCTCATCTATTAAAGATCAACAGGGACATACCGATTTCTTCAGTGGTCAAGTTTGTTGACGACATGAAGATGGACGGAGGGGCAGGTAGTGTTGAGGAAGCGGAGAGGCTACAGATTCGGATAGATGAGGAGAATGGGTACAGAAGTGATAGATGGAATATAGTGTAGGGACGTACTGTACATGGTCATGCACTTTGGTAGAAGGA
This sequence comes from Hemitrygon akajei, assembly GCF_048418815.1. Taxonomy (NCBI): domain Eukaryota; kingdom Metazoa; phylum Chordata; class Chondrichthyes; order Myliobatiformes; family Dasyatidae; genus Hemitrygon; species Hemitrygon akajei. The sequence goes on along the minus strand of NC_133141.1, from coordinate 29,672,222 downwards.
ATAAAAGTGTAGACTATTTTCTAAACAGGGAGCCAATTCAGAAATCAGAAGTGCAAAGGGAGACCTCGTGCAGGATTCCCTAAAGGTTAACTTGCTGGTTGAGTCAATGGTAAGAAAGGCAAATATCTGACTCGTTTAATTATGGCAAATTGCCACCCTCTTTCAATGAGGCATCTATTATTCTTCTTTTAAAAAAGGGCAAAGACCCAACAGAGTGTTCCTCGTACAGGCCGATCTCTCTGCTCAATGTTGATGTAAAGATCTTAGCTAAAGTGTTGGCTCATAGATTAGAAACCGTTATTCCCTCCATTATCTCTGATGACCAAACAGGCTTTATTAAAAACCGTCTCCCTTTTTTTAACATTCGGCGTCTATTTAATATTTTATACTCAGTTCCAACTGGGACTCCTGAATGTGTTATCTCCCTTGATGCGGAGAAAGCATTTGACCGTATAGAGTGGAACTACCTTTTTGCAGTGTTAGAAAAATTTGACCTCGGCCAAAGTTTCATCTCTTGGATCCAATTGCTGTACCTGTGTCCTACTGCTTCTGTTCTAACTAATTTTCAGAAATCCCAAGTATTTAATCTCAAACGTGGCACCCGTCAGGGATGCCCCTTAAGTCCCTTTCTCTTTGATTTGGCTATAGAACCTCTGGCGATAGCATTTCGAAATTGTCCTGAATTGACCGGGATTTGGAGAGGGGGTGTTGAGCATAAAGTTTCTCTCTATGCTGATGACTTATTACTCTTTCTCTCAAATCCGTCTACATCCTTACCTCTAATGTTTTCACTTCTTGACCAGTTTAGCCAGATCTCTGGCTATAAACTCAACTTACATAAGAGTGAACTTTTCCCAATTAATAAAGAAGCACAAGAACTAATATTTCGTGATCTCCCTTTTAAAGTAGTCCATAATCAATTTACTTATCTTGGAATTACAGTCACAAGGAAGTTTAAAGATCTCTTTCGTGAAAACTTTGTCAATCTTTCATATGCTATAAAACAGAGTCTGGTACAATGGTCACCTCTATCTATGTCCTTGGTAGGTCGTATTAATGTTGTTAAAATGTATGTTCTCCCCAAATTTTTACACTTATTTCAATCTATCCCAATTTTTATTCCTAAATCTTTTTTTGATTCCTTAGACTCTATTATTTTGTCATATCTGTGGCAGAATAAGCGCTCTAGAATTAATAAAATCCACCTTCAAAAATCTAAAAAAGAGGGTGGCATGGCTTTACCTAACTTTCGCTTATATTACTGGGCAGCTAATATACGTTGTGCTGCCTTCTGGTCTTTCTTCCACGGTCAACCCGAGTGCCCTAACTGGGTGGCAATGGAGTTGAGCTCCACTAAAGAATTATCTATCTCTGCACTTCTTGGCTCTGCACTCCCTAGCACTCTGCCCAGATCAATAGCTAATCCTCTGGTTAGACACACTTTGCGTATATGGGCTCAGTTCAGGAAATGCTATGGTTTCCAGGGGTTTTCCGTTTCTAGCCCTGTCGCACATAATCACCTTTTTTTACCTACTACGTACGATTCAGCATTCCATGTTTGGTACAGGAAGGGCATTAGACATTTTGAAGATCTCTTCATTGATAATCGCTTCGCTTCTTTTCAGCAGCTCTCCGTTAAGTTCAACCTGCCTAACGCTCACTTTTTCAGATATCTCCAAATCCGACACTTTACTGCTGCTTTAATTCCTAACTTTCCTGAAATGCCTGCGAAAAATGCTATGGACCTATTTCTTTCCATTAATCCACTAGGTAAAGGTTTAATTTCAATTATCCGAGATAAACTAGCAGCCCTACGACAGGCCCCTGTGGATAAAATTAAAATGGCCTGGGAGCAGGATTTAAATATCTCCTTATCCGAGGAGAGCTGGGACTCAGTTCTCAAATCGGTTAACTCAACCTCCCTTTGTGCTCGCCATTGCCTCTTACAGTTTAAGATTGTTCATAGAGCCCATATGTCTAAATCTAAACTATCTCGATTCTACCCTGGCATTAGTCCGCTCTGTGATAAATGCAAGAGGGGCGTGGCCTCTCTCATCCACATGTACTGGTTCTGTCCTAGCTTGGAGAAATTCTGGAAAGATGTCTTCACTACATTATCGGGTATTCTGAATCAGCACCTAGAACCTAACCCCTTAATCGCTCTGTTCGGTTTTTGGGGCGAGACAGATTTATGTCTCTCCTGGCGAGACGCTTGATCCTCCTTAGATGGAGAGATGTTGCCCCGCCCACTCATGCGCAATGGCTTAACGACATTATGGCTTGCTTGGACCTCGAAAAAATTCATTATTCAGTTCTTAATTCGGATCTAAATTTCCATAAGGTCCGGGGACCTTTTATCGAGTACTTTCATAACCTTCCTCTTGACTAGGGTTTTTTTTTTCTTTTTTTTTCTTCTTCTTTTCGGTCCCTTGCTTTCAGCTCCCTTTTTTTTCTGGTAGTAGGCATTATTATCCTCTGTTGCTAAGTGTATTCACAGTCTGGGAGTTTGACTGTCCGGACTTATACTCTTTATACTGTGTGGTGGTTGGTCTGGAGTTGTTGTTTTTTTTCTTGTGTTGTGGGGCTTGGGGAGGACACTAAGCTCACTTGTCTTTAATTTAGGTGCTTTTTTGTTAAATTCTCTTCCTTTGTAGCATATTGTTATTGTATGCTTAATCTTGCACTGTATTAATGCTCCCCATTGGGATTTAGGGTTTTTAATTTTGTAAAATGTTTTGAAAAACTAATTAAAAAAAATTTTTTTAAAGAAAAAAAGAAAGGCAAATGCAATGTTAATATTAATTTTGAGAGAACAAGAATATAAAAACAAGGATGTGATGCTGACGCTTTATAAGGTATTGGTCAGACTGCATTTGGAGTATTGTGAGCAGGTTTGGGCCCCTTACCAAAGAAAGGATGTGTTGGCATTGGAGAGTGTCCAAAAGATGTTTATGAGAATGATCCTGGGAATGACAGGGTTAATGTATGAGGAACGTATGATGGCTCTGGCCTGTATTTGCTGGAGTTTAGAAGAATGAGGGGAGGATCTCATTGAAACCTATCGAATATTGAAAGGCCTAGATAGAGTAGATGTGGAGAGGATGATGAATTTATTATCACACACGGCTGAGGCAGACTGCCATTGGGTATATTTAAAGTGAGGGTTAATAGGTTCTTGATTATTCAGGATGTCAAAGGTTACAGGGAGAAGGCAGGAGGATGGGGCTGCGAGGGGTAATACGAATTCTTCCCATAAAAAACATCTGTCAATTTACCTCAGACTCTATCCACCTCTAAGTTTTTCTCTCTCTCCCTCTCTCTCTTTCTCCCCCTCCCCCCCCCCCCCCCCCCCCCCCGGTGGAGTCTGTGTACTCTCTCCCTGTGACCTGGTGGGATTTCCCTGAGTTCTCCCATTCACCCACCCCCACCCTCTCACCCCCCCAACTCTGTGGGGCATAGGATGGATGGATATATGGGAGGAGGGGGGATTGTATGTGGTCTTGAGATGTTGGAGATCTAAAAGCTCATTCCCCCTACTCTACCTATCTCCCCCCCACTACCCCCTATCCCTAGACTTCACTGTCACAGCCCACTGTTCCCTTGGGAGGGGGCCGGCGAAGACGCGGTGTAGAGGAGGACCCGGATGAGCGTCGGAGGAGGTTTCTGGAACGGAACCGAGCGGCTGCTTCCCGTTGCAGGCAGAAACGCAAAGTGTGGGTGTCTTCGCTGGAGAAGAAGGCCGAGGAACTGGGACACATGAACGTCCAGCTACAGGTAGGAAGAGGGGAGTGGAGGGGTCGAGGAGGAAAGAGGGAGAGGGTAGGATGGGAAGGACGCTGGGAGTTCCTTCCCCACTGCCCATCCCACAATGATTCTTCGTCCTCACTGAATTTCCCCCTTTCCGTTTCCCTCCCCCCCGACCACCCCACATTCCCTGCTCAAAATCTGAGTGGACACACACAGGAACCTCCTGGTCAACTGGGAGACCCCAATGGATTGCTTGAAAATGGAGGGAAGGGACAGGGTCCACGTATTTCTACAGATCTGGCCTTTATACCCCTTCTGACTCTTCTCCCAGAACGAGGTGCGGCTCCTGCGGAACGAGGTGGCCCAGCTGAAGCAGCTACTGCTGGCTCATAAGGACTGTCCTGTCACCGCTATCCAGCGACGGACCCAGGAGTTCATCGGTGGGTCTCCCCTCAGCCCGGGGGCAGAAAAAGGGAGGAGGGACGGAGGAAGGGGGAGGGGACGGAGGAAGGGGGAGGGGACGGAGGAAGGGGGAGGGGACGGAGGAAGGGGGAGGGGACAGAGGAAGGGGGAGAGTTAGAGGAAGGGGGAGGGGACAGAGGAAGGGGGAGGGGACAGGAAGGGGAAGAGGACGGAGTAAGGGAGAGGAAGAGAGGAGGGTGAAGGAAAGGGAAGGAGGATGAGGAGTGTAAAGGAAGGGAGTAGGAGGGAGAAATATGGCGATTGGAAGTACATGCATCACTAACCCCCTCCTCTCCTTCTTCCCTCTTCCCTCCTTCATCTCCCTCACCTTCTCTTCCCCACCCATACCCCAGACGACAGCCCGAAGGAGCTGTGTGAGTCTTCAGGATCCCCCGTGGCCGTGATCCAGCGGCCCCCTGCTGTGCTGGGGGGAGAGGCCGGAGATGGGGGGGCTCTGCGGCCAACAGGAAACGGCATCAACTCCACAACCCTGACTCCTCGACCCAAGACGAGCCCCAGCCCCCACCCTCATGTCATCTGTGCTCCTCAGTCCCACCCAGCCGAAAGATGATGTGCTGAGGATCGTGCTCCCCCCCTTCTCCCCCTCAGGTAGGGTCGAGAGGTGGGAAGGTCACATCCCCCATACTTGCATTTCTGGGTCCTCCTCTCTGTCCCTCGCTAAGGAACTGTCGGTGAAGGTGGGGGGCACGGGTGATAAGTGTGGTGAGGATCTGGTGGTCAGCAGCAAGGAGGGTGAGTGGTGGTCTGTGGAAAGGCACAACTATATGTCTCCCTCACTTTTTCTCCTCTCATCTCTCTCCTTGCCACCACCCTTTCACCTCATTGTACCCCTCGCTCCCTCTCATTTTCTCCTTCCACTAAGTCTCTCCCCTTTCTGTGTCTGATGCCGGGAGTGTGTGTTGGGACAGTGTGGAGGGAGATTCACTCTGTGTCTGACCCTGGGAGTGTGTGATGGGACGGTGTGGAGGGAGCTTCACTCTGTGTCTGACTCTGGGAGTGTGTGATGGGACGGTGTGGAGGGAGATTCACTCTGTGTCTGACCCTGGGAGTGTGTGATGAGACGGTGTGGAGGGAGATTCACTCTGTGTCTCACCCTGGGAGTGTGTGGAGGGAGATTCACTCTGTGTCTGACCCTGGGAGTGTGTGATGGGACGCTGTGGAGGGGGATTCACTCTGTGTCTGACCCTGGGAGTGTGTGATGGGACAGTGTGGAGGGAGATTCACTCTGTGTCTGACCCCGGGAGTGTGTGATGGGACGGTGTGGAGGGAGATTCACTCTGTGTCTGACCCTGGGAGTGTGTGATGGGACGGTGTGGAGGGAGATTCACTCTGTGTCTGACCCCTGGGAGTGTGTGATGGGACGGTGTGGAGGGAGATTCACTCTGTGTCTGACCCCGGGAATGTGTGATGGGATGGTGTGGAGGGGGATTCACTCTAGTCTTTTCCACATGCCAGAATGGAATGTGAATGGTGTAAATTTGAAGAGTGAGTGATTGCCCCTTATTTCCTTGCAGTAACTATCAATGTATCTCTAAAGCAAAAATTATTATATGTAAATAAATTTATGTAAATTTCTAATACCAAATGTTAAACATAGCTGCATATATATATGGACATGTAACCTTGAAACAAAGTATTCTACAAATAAACCACAGGAATGTTTTAGAAACTGTCTACTTGATTGGTGAGGGGATCGGGGAGAGATGAGGGGCAGGTGGGTTGAAGGGGTGGAGTGGTAGGAGGTGGAGATGTGGTTGGGGCAAGGGGAGTGGGTTAAGGAATGGGGAGATGGAAGGAGCTGGGGAAGAAGGATGGGTGGAAAGGTGGGGACAGGAGACTGGAACATGAGCAGGTGGTGAAGGACAGGACCACTTGTGCTTAGAATCGGGTTTATGATCACTGATACAAGATGTGAAATTTGTTGTTTTGCAGCTACAGTGCAAAGATATAAAAATTGTGATAAATTGCAAAATAGATAAAGAAACAAATACTGAGGAAGTGTTCATGGGTTCAAGAACTGGTCAGAAATGATGGTGGAGGGGAAAAGCTGTCGTTAAAATGCTTTGTGTGGGTCTTCAGGCTCCTGATCCTCCTCTCTGATGGTAGTAATGAGAAGAGGGCATGTCCGGGTCATGAGGGTCCTCAGTGATGGATGACGCCTTTCTGAGACCCTGCCTCCTGAGGATGTCCTCGATGTTGGGGAGGTTTGTGCCTGTGATGGAGCTGACTGGGTCTACAACCCTCTGCAGTCTCTTGTGATCCTCTGCATTGGAGACTCCACACCAGACGGTGATGCACCCAGTCAGAATGCTCACCATCGTACAGCTGTAGAAATTTGCTAAACTCCAACCCTCCCTGGTATCTGCAGCAAGAGAATCCAGTTCGGTTACATTGAGTCACAACCACAGGAACAATGGTCTTGGCAGAGGAATCAGATCCAAATAGTTTTAAAACAGAACAGTAAATGAGAGAGAGAGAGAGTGGGTGATGAGGGAAGACTTTTTAATTCATTTCCTTCTTCCAAATATCACACTTCGTGGTCACACAGACAGTCCAGCTCAGGAGAGTCAGTAGCAGCATGATTTTGAAGTTGGGGTGCAGTTCCTTCTCTGTGAGAATGAGGGGGTGGGGAGAGATAGAGGGTTTTGGTGGAGAGAAGGTGAGAGGGGAGGAGAAAGGGAGGGTTAGGGTGAAGAGAGGGAGAGTGGGGGAGAAAGGGTGGCAGGGAGGGTGAGGGAAGAGAGAAACAGAGTGGGGGTTAGGGGAGATAGGGAAGAGGGGACAGAGGAAGTGTGAAGCTCCCCAACATCCATTCCCTGGTTTGAGGGAAGCTTCCTTACTGCCACAGAGTTGGGTAGATTCCACCTTCAACCACAAACTTTGTGGGGGGAGTTCCCTTGCCTCCCCCCTCTCTTCCCCACCCTGGGTGCTCTGAGAAGTGTGCAGTGGGGGGGAAAGCTCCCTCACTCTCCCCAGACGCCCCTTCCTTTTAGGTGTGAGCTGCAGTGGAAGTCGCAGGCTGACTGCTGATGTGTTCCAGACAGGCCTGTTCGGAGATGTCGGCTGTGACCTTGTACTTGGCCAGGACCTTTAAGATGGGGCGAAGGCGAAGCCACCATTGGTTCAGTGGTAGCCGGTGTCTGTGGAGAAGTGGAGGGAGGGGGACATGACAGAGAGAGTGGAAGGGGAAAAGGGGAGGGAGAGAGGGCGGGGAAAGGGGGAAGAGAGGGACAAGGGGAGAAGGGAAGGGGAGAGGGACAAGGGGAGAAGGGAAGGGGAGAGGGACAAGGGAAAAGGGGAGAAGAGAGGGGGAGAGGGACAAGGAGCAAGGGAAGAGCAGAAGAGAGGGAGGGAGAGAAATAAAGAGCAGGAGAGAGAATGTTAAATTTACAACAGAAATTACCTGCCAACCCAGCATAGGCCTTCAAGAGGAACATCACTTCCCCTCCCTTTCCCTTTGTCCCCATCCAACCTCTCACTCATCCCATGCCCCTCTAACAAGTCTCACCCCCTCAATATTGTATCTTTGCCCCCAACCCACATTTCCCCTTCCTATTCCCCCTTTCCCTCTTCTTTATTCCTATTCCCTCACACTCTCTAGCCTCTCATTCTCCTCTTCTTTCCCTCTTGTTCCCCTCTCCCTCAACCCTCCCTATATTTCCTCTCCCCCACCCTCCCCCTCCCTCTCCCTGTGCTCACTCGAGATCAATCTGGTCACGGAGTTGGAGGATGGGTTGTACCAGCACACTTCTCTTCCTCATTCCCAGCACACAGGCCGAGTCTGGCGTGTTTGCAAACACACGACCTGTGAACAGCAGGAGAGACATGGGTAAACAGTCGTAGGGAGGCAGGGGTGGGGGAAGGGGCAGAGAGTGGGAGGGAAGCAGCAGAATGGGAAAGTAAGATCGGGGGGGCAGGACGGATGGGGTTTTAAACTCTCGTTCCCACCACTCACTGCATATATGCCTTCTTTAGCATGAAGGGTGAGAGGGGGAGGAAGTGGAGGAGAGGGGAGGGTTAACACTCATCCCTGTCACTCACCTTGCCTGTATGCCTCCTTCAGTGCGGAGGAGAACCAGAAAATAGCTTTGGCTCCCAGTTTGGTTCCGAAGTTCCGGTCAAACGGAGTGGGGCTTCCTCCCTGCAGGGTGGAGGAAAGGAGGGGAAGAGACAGACTGGGATTAGGAGAGAGAGCTTCCCTTACATCCCAGCACCTTCAGTTGTTCTCCCTCACTGTCCCATCCTGCCCTGTTTCCTCTGCATCCCTCAGATCACAGGCAGTCACTCTGGCACAAAGTCAGAAGGGTGTAGCGGTTAGCAGTCATTGTTATATCATCAGCTGTAAGATTGGGGTTTAATTCCTGTAGGGAGTTTGTCTGTTTGCATGGATTTCTTCCCACATTTTGAAGATTAGGGTCAGTGAGTTGTGGGCATGGTATGTTGGTGTTGGAAGCAATGATGCATTTCACTGTATGTATTAATGCACACATGACAAATAAAAGCAATCTTTAATGTGTAGGAGCAGAATTGGTCAATTTGTCTGCGTCTCCATTCACAGAGTCATAGAACACTTGTTATGCCCTAACTGATGTGGATTGTTATTTTATTTCTAATTACTAGATTTCATTGCATCACATCTATTACTGATGACGCATTATCGCATTGTTAAGCAATTAGCTTTCATCATCAAGTTGGCCATTCTATATTGTTTGTTACATTTCATTTAGTAGTTAAACTTTAGTAGTTAACTTCTGTGTTAGAAGTCTAAGGAATTTCAATCAATATTTGAATCTACCTTTCATTAAAACGCCGAGAAGTACTGTCTTTTTACATCAGCTTCTTGCGTACTGTAATGCGTTGGTGAACAATAAACCATCTTCGAACCGAAACTGTGGGACTGAAGTTTACCTATCTGCCCACTTAAGAAAACGAGGAAACTCGAGTGAGGGTGGAATAACTCAATGGCACAGTAACAGGCTCTACAGGCCATCTAATGTATGATGAATTGTTATTCTGCCTGGACCTGTTGACCTGTACCTAGTCCATAGCCCTCCATATTCATCCCATCTATGTACCTATTCAAACTTATCTTAAATGTTGAAATCGAATCCACATCCACACTCTCACCAACTTCAGGTCTGCTTGTTCCCATCTATAGAGTGCCTGACCTGCTGAGTTCCCCCAGCATTTTGTGTGTTACTCTGGACTTCCAGCATCTTCAAAACCTCTTGTGTTTATGATTTAAAAAATCATCCATTTCTGCCTCAGACACATTCAGTACTTGGCCTCCACCACCCTCTGTGGCAATGAATCCCACAGATTCACCATCTTTGGCTGAAGAAAATCCTACTTGTCCTTCTGCCCTCAGATCCCAGGATATTCTCTTTTCTTTCCCCCTCCCATCGGGCAGAAGAGGGTACAAAAGCCTGAAAGCGCATTCCACCAGGCTCAAGGACAGCTTCTACCCCGCTGTGATCAGACCATTAAACGGTCCCCTAGTACGATAGGATGGATTCTTAACCTTATGACCCTGCACTTTATTGTTTACTTGCACTGCTCTTTCTCTGTTGCTGCTGTACTTTAATCTGTATCCTGTTTTCTGGTTTACTACCTCTATGTATTTCTCTATGGAATTGGAATTGGTTTATTACTGTCACATGTTTTTCACTGTATCAGTACTTGTCTTCCATACTGTCCCTACAGATCAGATCATCACACAGTGCATTGAGGTAGAACAAGGTAGAACAACAACAGAATGCAGAATAAAGTGTCACAGTTACAGAGAAAGTGCAGTGTAGGCGGACAATAAGGTGCGAGGGTCACAACAAGGTCCATCTTATCGTACTAGGAAACCATCCAATAGTCTCATAAAAGTGGGGTAGAAGATGTCCTTGAGCCTGGTGGAACGTGCTTTCAGGCTTTTGTATCTTCTGCCAGATGGGAGGGGGGAGCATCGTCCAGGGTGGGTGGGGTCTTTGATGATGCTGGCTGCTTCACTGAGGCAGTGAGAAGTTTGTGGAGGGGAGTGCGGATGGCCTGCAAACAAAAGCTTTTCACTGTCCTTCCAAACACATAACGATAATAAACCAATTCCATTCCTGGTAATGTCCTTATAAATCGATTCTGACCCCTTTCCGGCAGGGTGATGCTAACTGCAGAACAACGGTGCTGAGGTTTGGAAGGTTGAGAGTTTCAACCCTAGGAGTAAACATCACCAAACTTTTGCACGTCCCCTCAGACCGCCACCAGTTTTTAATCGAAGCACCACAGGTGCATCATGGCTTGATATGGAAAGTGCTCTATTTGTGACCATATGAAGAAACTGCAGAGTTGTGGACACAGCTCAGCATATCACAGAAAGCAACTGCCCCTCCATGGACTCTGTCTACATGGAACAAGTCACATTCCTACACTCTTGTCTTCAGTGGGCAAGCCAAACCTGAATCCAAACTACCAACTACCACTGATGTGAGGTTCACTGGCCCATAGTTTCTTGGTTGGTCTCTGTGTCTTGCAAAGGATGTTTGTAAGGATGATTTAGGGGACAGATTGGGGAGTTAGCAGTCAGATTAAGGTTTAGGGACAAGGAATGAGAGTGACTTGGAGGTCAGGCCAGAGTCCACATCGGAGTGCTCTGTGGTCGAAGGCCAGCGATCCCTGTGGTCAATGACGAAGGTTGGCAGGCCTGGTGACCCCTGCCATGTCAGCACATCTCCCCAGGTTGGTAGACTCTAGGATCAGAGGTCCGTGTGGGAAGGAAGCTTGAGGATCGGTGAAACCCCACCAACACCACCTCCAGATTGGTGAGTCCTGTAGGCTTGTGCAAGTCTAGAGTTCAGGGACCTTGGTTCAGTGTGTCCAGAAGTTGGAGGCCCCACGTCTGCGAGATTGTAACTGTGAGTCTGGTCCCAACGTCTGCAAGTCTGAGATTCCAGGACAGGGACTGGATGTTGGAGGTCTGGAGGTGCACTGTGCTTGCCATTCAGGATGAGGCAGTACATTGGATTCAATGTTGACTTGTCAGGAGAACTGAGGGAGTGGTAGACTAGATGGGCCAAAGGGCCTGTTTCTGTAGTGCTCTATCTCTCTCACTCACACACTCAAAGAGACACATACACCAAACTTGGGAGGACAGAAAGTGACTGAGGGGTCTCAGGGAGGGTGGAAGGTGAAGGAGGTGGGGGAGCTGTGTCCTACCTGCTGCATGTGTCCTAGGACGTTCTTCCTGCAGTCAAACACACCCCCCGGCCCTCCTCTGAGTATAGGTTTAAGATAAAGTCGGTGGAATAGTGGTCATTTGCCTTTTCATTCCTGTGGAGGTGAGGGGAGAAAACAGATTGGTGGAGAGGTTGTGGGAGTGGAATCATGGGAAGAAGGGAGATGGATGAACGGAGGGATGGGAGAGGGAATGCAGGAAGAGTGGGTGAGGGGAGAGGGAATGAGGGAAGATTGGATTAAGGGGAGAGGAGGAGGGTGGGGAAGGATGAGGAGGAGGGGAAGAGTGGAGGGCGGTAGAGAATGGGGAGGAGAAGGGGCAGGGAGTACGGGGAGGGGGAAGGGGGAGGGGGAGGAGAGGAGATGTGGAAGGGGAGGAGGGTGGAGAATGGGGGAGAAGGAGCAGGGGGAGGGGAGTATGGTGGGGAGGGTGGGTGTACAGGGAGGTGGAGGGGTGTGGGGGTGTAGGGAGGAGATGGGGACAGGAGGGGAGAGGGGGGATGATGGGAGGGGACGAGGGGGAGGGGTTGAGGGAAGGGGATGAGGGGATGGAGATGAGGGGAGGGGGACAGGAGGGGGGAGGAGGAGGAGGGGGACAGTACCTCAGCACCAAGCCTCGTTTGACAGCTGTCTTCATTTTCTCAGTCAAATGCTCAACATTGATCTGGTAATGGAGGGAAAAAGTCAGAACCTACCTCCCCATCTCCCTACCTCCCTCTCCCCTCCCCCTCCCTCTCCCCCCTTCCTCCCAACCTCCCTCTCCCCTCCCCTCCTTCCTCCCAACCCTCCCTCTCCCCTCCCCCTCCCAACCTCCCTCTCCCCTCCTTCCTCCCAACCTCCCTCTCCCCTCCTTCCTCCCAACCTCCCTCTCCCCTCCCCTCCTTCCTCCCAACCTCCCTCTCCCCTCCCCTCCTTCCTCCCAACCTCCCTCTCCCTTCCCAACCTCCCTCTCCCCTCCTTCCTCCCAACCTCCTTCTCCCCTCCTTCCTCCCAACCTCCCTCTCCCCTCCCCCTCCCAATCCTTCCTCTCCCCTCCCCCTCCCAATCCTTCCTCTCCCCTTCCCTCCCAATCCTCCCTCTCCCCTCCCTCCTTCCTCCCAACCCTCCCTCTCCCCTCCCCCTCCCAACCTCCCTCTCCCAACCTCCCTCTCCCCTCCTTCCTCCCAACCTCCCTCTCCCCTCCCCCTCCCCCTCCCAATCCTTCCTCTCCCCTCCTTCCTCCCAACCTCCCTCTCCCCTCCCCTCCTTCCTCCCAACCTCCCTCTCCCCTCCTTCCTCCCAACCTCCTTCTCCCCTTCCCCCCAATCCTCCCTCTCTCCTCCTTCCTCCCAACCTCCCTCTCCCCTCCTCTCCTTCCTCCCAAACTCCCTCTCCCTTCCCAACCCTCCCTCTCCCCTCCCCCTCCCAACCTCCTTCTCCCCTCCTTCCTCCCAACCTCCCTCTCCCCTCCCCTCCTTCCTCCCAACCCTCCCTCTCCCCTCCTTCCTCCCAACCTCCCTCTCCCCTCCCCTCCTTCCTCCCAACCTCCCTCTCCCCTCCTTCCTCCAACCTCCCCTCCTTCCTCCCAACCCTCCCTCTCCCCCCTTCCTCCCAACCTCTCTCTCCCCTTTCCTCCTTCCTCCCAACCTCCCTCTCCCCCCTCCCAATCTCCCTCTCCCCCCCTTCCTCCCAACCTCCCTCTCCCCTCCATCCTCCCAACCTGCCCCTCCCGTCCTTAACTCCTTCCCCCACCCCGCTGCCCCCTTTTCTACCCCCTCTCCCCCCCCCCCACCTGAAGGTCATGGATGGAGAACTGCTCCTCAAAGATGTAAGCTGCGTCAGCGCCTGCTGCCAGCCCAGCCATGGTGGCCAGGTAGCCACAGTAACCCCCCATCGTCTCAATGACAAACACCCTCCGCTTGGTCCCCGCTGCTGACTGCTTAATCCTGTCACAAGTCTGGGGGTGAGGGGGAAAAGGAAAGAGAAAGAGAGAGACAGTGAGGGAGAGGTAGAGCGAGACAATGGAGAAAGACAGAGAGAATTGAAATGAACTCTTCTCGGGCTTCCAGCCTGGTACAGTTATCAATTTTAACCAATGTTTCAATGACAAACTCTGCTTTGTCATCAAAACATCAGTTATGATCGATACCTGTACCTGGCTGTAAGCCGGAGAAGAGTTTATTGGTCATATATGCCAAGAAAGCACTAGATCCTATTTCAGAATTGGAATTTGTTTATTTGTCACGTGTACAGTGAAAAACCTTGTTCTGCATACCATCCATACAGATTATTTCATCACATTGGTACACTGAGGTAGAACAAGGGTTATGTAATAACAGAATGCAGAATAAAGTGTAATAGCTACACAGAAAGTCCAGTGCAGGTAGACAATTTGGTGCAAGATCATAATAAGGCATCATACTAGGGGACTGTTCAATGGTCTGATTACAGTGGAGTACAGTGGAGAGGTGCCTGAGAAGAGAGAACGTCTGGGGTGGGCGGAGTCTTTGATGATTCTGTCTGCTTCATTGAACCCGACCACAGAGTCCATGGAGGGGAGGCTGGTTTCTGTGATGTGCTGAGCTGTGCCCACAACTCTAACCCACATAAATGTGAGGTGTTGTACCTCGGTAGGGCAAGTGCAAGGAAGATCCCTGCTGCACCTGATGACCCTGTGATCTCTGTCTCAGAGGCCGATGTTAGACTGTCTTTAAAGAGAGTGAACTCTCGCAAGGCGGAAGGTCCTGATGAAGTATCTGGTAAGGCTCTGAAAACCTGTGCCAACCAACTAGCTGGAGTATTCAAGGACATTCTATAATCTATCTATTCAATACATGTATTTGATTTACTTGTTTATTTATTATTATTTTTCTCTCTCTGCTAGATTATGTATTGCATTGAACGGCTGTTGCTAAGTTAACAAATTTCACGTCACGTGCCGGTGATAATAAACCTGATTCTGATTCTGATGATAGCAGAATGTTGTTGTACAGGGAAGGCTTGGTACAGGTACAGAGAGACTGGTAAATGATCTGAGATTGTTGTACAACTGAGGAACTTTGGAGTACAGGTGCACAGAGAGACCGGTAAGTATGGATGGTACGTGGATAGAAGACCGTAAGACACAGGGGCAGAATTAGGCCATTCAGCCCATCGAGTCCTCTGCCATTCCATCATGGCTGATCCCGGATCCCACTCAACCCCATACACCTGCCTTCTCGCCATATCCTTTAATGCCCTGTCACATAAGGAAACAATCAACTTCCGCCTTAAATATACACACGGATGTGGCCTCCACCACAGTCTGTGGCAGAGCATTCCACAGATTCGCTACCTTCTGGCTAAAAAAATCCCCCTTATCTCTGTTCTAAAAGGTCACCCCTCAATTTTGAGGCTGTGCCCTCCAGTTCTGGAAACCACCACCAGAGGAAACATCCTCTCCACATCCACCCTGTCCAGTCCTTTCTACACTCAGTGGGTTTCAATGAGATCTCGCCCCGCATTCTTCTAAACTCCAGTATGCGCAGGCCCAAAGCTGCCAAACGCTCCTCATATATTAACCCCTTCATTCCTGGAATCATCCTCGTGAACCTCCTTTGGACTCTCTCCAATGACAACACATCCTTTCTGAGCTATGGAGCCCAAAACTGTTGACAATACTCCAAGTGCAGCCTGACCAATGCCTTACAAAGGTTTGGCATTATCTCCTTGCTTTTATATTTTATTCCTCTTGAAATAAGTGCCAACATTGCATTTGCCTTCTTTATCACAGACTCAACCTGTAAATTAACCTCTGCACCTCTGATGTCTAAACCTTCTCCCCATTTAGATAATAGTTCACACTATTGTTCCTTTTACCAAAATACATTTATCATACATTTCCCAACACTATTCCATCTGCCACATTTCGCTCATTCTTCAACTTTGTCTAAGTCCTGCTGCAATCACATTGCTTCCTCAGCACTACCTACCCCTCCACCTATCTTCGTATCATCCACAAAGCCATCAATTCCATTATCCAAATCATTGACTAATAATGTGAAATACAGAAGTCCCCCAAGGATCAGCACTATCCCTGGCAGCCAACCAGAAAAGGCCCTTTTTATTCCCAGTCACTGCCTTCTGGCTGTCAGCCATTCTGCTATCCATGCCAGTAGGGGTATGGAAAGCAATGGTGTCAGTGCTGGTCAATGGGAGTAAGCAGTTTAAATGGTTTTGGCATGCGCCCTTGGACTCACGGTGGTGATGGCATTGAGGGCTGTATCTGCCCCAATGCTGAAGTCGGAGCCTGGAACGTTGTTGGAGACGGTGGCAGGGATGACCAACACTGGGATGCACAGCTCCTCATAGTGGGAACGTCCGTCCAGAAGCTCCAGAGCGCCCAAAAATGCCTACAGAGAGATGGAGGAGGGTGAGAGAGAGAAGGAGAGAGCTGGAGACAGTATGGGGTGAGGGAGAGAAAGGAGCTAAGGGGGGAGATGGGGAGGGAGAGAGAGGGACAGGGAGGGGAGGGGTGAGGTGAGAGAAGGTGTGAGAGGGGCAGGGAGGGCAAGGAGAAAGAGGAGAGAGAGGGAGGGGCGAGAGAGGGGGAAAGTGGGTTAGGCAGAAAGAGGAGAGTCAGTGTGTCGAGAGGGTTTGCTCCCCTCCTCTCCACCTCCTTGCCCTCCCCCCATCCCTCTTCTCCCTCACACCTCAAAACCTCCGATGATGAGGAGTCCGTTGATTCCAAACTTGGTGATGTTTTTAACAACCTCAGGCCAGTGTTTGGCAGGTAGCACCCTGGGGAAGAGAGAGGTGGTGGAGAGAGAGGGAGGGGAGGGAAGGAGGTGGGAGGTGAAGAAGGAAGAGGGGAAGGAGGAGAGGGGTGACAAGGAGGAGGGAGTAGAGGACAGAGGGAGAGGGAAGTGATGGTGGGGAGAAAAGTATGGGGAAGAGATTAATTTTGCCACATCAGTATACATGTGTGTCCCTCCAGTCATCCACCTCCCCTCTCCCCTACCTGTCCCACCCCACCCCCTCCTCCTCCACTCCCCCACCTTCCCCTTCCCTCCCGACTCCCCTCTCACACCAGCTCCTCCTACTCCCCCATCCCCACCCTACCTCAGGCCACCACTTACCGTTTGGTTCCCAGTTTCGCTCCTCCTGTTCCAGTCCAGCCACTGACCTGAACCCAGCTGAACTCTTCGATCTGCAAGGAAACAATTGAAGTGAATCACTTCGTCCCTCTCCTCACTCACTCATACACCCTCTTCGACGTAACTCAGACATCTCCTCCATCCCGTCCTCCCACACACAGGGTGATCCTGTCTCTGAAGGGTCAGGGGTAGGGGAGGATTCCTGAGGTAAACCAACTTCCCTTGGAAAGAACCCCTCCTCACCTACATTTGAAGATTCACCCCCTCCAACTTATTCTTCCCTCTGCTATCCCTATCCTATTATCCAGTTCTTGATTCACTCCCAAACCCATCAGGGAGATCAGCCTCTCCCCACCCACCTAGTCCACCCCTCCCCTTAGATGCCAAACTTTCCCACCAAATTGGTATTGGTATATTATTATCACATGTTCTGAATGCCCTAAATCATCTCCTGTACTCTACTGTCTTATGAAAGATAATGTGGTGAGGTGGATGTGGAGTACATGGACTAACATCCCCCCCCCCCCCCAGGCAAGTGGGGAGTGTTCCATCACACTCCTGACCTGTAGACGGTGGAGAGGTAATGTGGTGGATGTGGAGTGCATGGACTAACTCCACCCGGGCAAGTGGGGAGTGTTCCATCACACTCCTGACCTGTAGAAGGTGGAGAGGTAATGTGGTGGATGTGGAATGCAAGGATTAACTCCACCTCAGACTCCCCACCCCCAGATTTACTCTGGTACCCAAGGTGTTGGTGTGGAATTGGAATTGGTTTATTATTATCACATGTACTGAGATACAATGAAAAGCTTGTCTTACATACTGTTCACACAGTTCAGATCATTATATAGTGTGTTGAGGAGGAACAAGGTAAAACAACAGGAGAATGCAGAATAAAATGTCAAAGTTACAGATAGAGGGGGCAAAGGGTGAATGTCCGGGGTGAGTGGGGTCTTTGATTTTGCTGGCTACATCACTGAGGGTATAGACAGAGTCCATGGAGGGGAGGCTGGTTTCTCTGATGTGCTGAGCTGTGTCCAAAAATGTCCGCAGTTTTTTTTTTGCAGTCACTGGTAGAAAGATATCTTTTCTCAACACCCTGTGCTCTCTGGTCCAATTATAGTTTCTATTATTCTTAGAATCTCACTGCACATAGAAAGGCTCATAAAGGGGAGGCGGCCTCTTGTTCCTTTGGAAAAACTTTAGGCTAGATAGGCTTTAGGCGTGCCTAGTGGGCAAGGCATCAGACTAGTATCCTGAAGGTCACTGGTTCGAGCCTCAGCTGAGGCAGCGTGTTTGTGTCCTTGAGCAAGGAACTTAACAACACATTGCTCTGCGACGTCACCTGTGCCAAGCTGCATGGGTCCTAGTGCCCTTCCCTTGGACAACATCGGTGGCATGGAGAGGGAAGAATTGCAGCTTGGGCAACTGCCGGTCTCCATACAACCCTGCCCAGGCCTGCGCCCTGGAAACTCCAGGCGCAGATCCATGGTCTCTCAAGACCGACGGATGCCACCACCAGGCTAGATATGTCCCCTGGCCTGAACAGGATATACCCCAGGTCACTATGAAAAGCAAGGGAAGAGATTGCGGCTTCTTTGGTGATGATATAACAATTATAACAATGTAACAATTACAGCATGGAAACAGGCCATCTCGGCCCTTCTAGTCCGTGCCGAAATGATCTTTGTGTCTTCACTGACCACAGATGACTGGAGGGTAGCAAATGTTATTTCTTGGGTCAAGAAAGGGAATAGGGATAATCCTGGGAATTATAGACCAGTGAGTCTTACTCCAGTGCTGGGTAAACTATTGGAGATGATTCTTAGAGACATGATTTATGAACATTTGGAGAAGCATAGATTGATTCAGGATAGTCAACATGGTTTTGTGAGGGTTTTATGCCTCAGAAGCCTGAATGAATTCTTTGAGGAAGTGACAAAACAAGTTGATGAAAGAAAGGCAGTGGATGTGGTGTATACGGATTTTAGTAAGGCCTTTGATAAGGTTTTCCGTGATAAGCTCATTCAGAAAGTTGGGAGACTGTGTAGATTCAGAATTAGCTTGCTTAAAGAAGGCAGAGGGTGATTGTAGATGGAGAGTTATTCTGCCTGGACATCAATGACTAGTAGTGTTCCCCAGGGATCTGTTCTGGGACCTGTGCTCTGTTTATTTTTATAAATGACTTGGATGAGGAAGTGGAAGGGTGTGTTAGTAAGTTTGCAGATGACATGAAGGTTGGTGGAGTTGTGGATAGTGGAGATGGTTATCATAGGTTATAACGGGACATTGACAGGATGCAGAGCTGGGTTGAGAAGTGGCAGATGGAGCTCAACCCAGAAAAGAGTGAAGGGATTCACTTTGGGAAAGTCGAGTTTGAAGGCAGAATACAGGGTTAATGACAGGATTCTTATCAGTGTGGAGGAACAGAGGGATCTTGGGGGTCCACATCCATAGATCCATCAAAGTTACCTCACAAGTTGATAGCATAGTTAAGAAGGTGTATGGTGTGTTGGCCTTCATTAAAACCATAAGTCATAGGAGCATGATTCAGCTATTCAGCCTATTGAACTTGCTTCATCATTTTATCATGGCTGATTTATTTTCCCTCTCAAACCCATTTGTCAGAGGATTGAGTTCATCACCCTGGTGAGACCACACTTGGAATATTGTGTTCAGTTCTGGTCACCTCACAATGGGAAGGATGTGGAAGCTTTACAGAAGGTACAGAGGAGATTTCCCAGGGTGCTTGCCTGTATTAGAGAGCATTTCTTATGAGGACAGGTTGAGTGAGCTAGGGCTTTTCTCTTTGGAGTGAAAGAGGATGAGAGGTGACTTGATAGAGCTGTACAAAGTGATAAGAGGCAGAGATCAAATGGACAGCCAGAGACTTTTTCCCAAGGCAAGTATGGCTAATACAAGGGGGCTTCATTTTAAGGTGAGTGGAATGGAAGAATGTGGGGGATGATGTCAGAAGTAGGTCTTTTTTAAAGTTTGTCCTTATAGCTCACGCTCTCTAACCCAGGCAACATCCTGGTGAATCTCTTCTGGGGTGGTTTATAGACAATACATTAGGGGCATTTAAGAGACTTCTGGATAGGCACATGGATGATAGAAAAATAGAGGGCTATGTAGGAGGGAAACATTAGACTGATGTTAGAGTAGGTTAGAGTCAGCACAACATCATGGCCCAAAAAGGGTCTAGACTGTGCTGCCATGTTCTATGTTCTTCCAAATCCCCACTAAGCATAGGTCCTAATCTGGTCAACCTTTCCCTACAGGACAACCACTTCATCCCTGGGAATTGAGCTGCAGAACTTTCTCTGCATTCCCGCTCAGGACAGAGAGTGGGGCGCCCAGTGTGGGATCACCAGCACATCCCACTCCACACACCCTGGAAAATTGCACTCACTCTTCCAGATATCCTGCACTCCATCCCTCTTCCTCCCCTCCCTCCTTTCGCACTCTCACCCTCTCCAACTTTCTCCACCACTCAATCTTCTTGCCCTCTCACTCTACCCCCTTGCCCTTTACCAACTGCCTCCCATCTCACCCTCTCCACCTCTCTGACAACTCCCCTCTCCCTATGCAGTTCCCTTCCAGAGGTAAAACTCTTAATGGTGTTAATGTACACAGGGATCATGGGGTCAGAGTCCACAGCTCCCTGAAAGTGATTCTACAGGTTGACAGTGTGGTAAAGCATACAGTATGCTTGCCTTTATCAGTTGAGACACTGAGTTCAAGAGTCAGGAAGTTACGTTACAGCTTTATAAAACTATTCAGGCTGCATTTGGAGTACTAGATTCATTTCTGGTCGCCCCGTTACAGGAAGGATGTGGGAGCAGAAGAGGTTCACCAGGATGCTGCCTGGTTTAGAGAGCGTGAGCTATAAGGAGAGTTTGAGTTATTTTCTCTGGAGCGGTGGAGGCTGAGGGGAAACCTGAAGAGGCTTATAAGATCATGAGAGGCATAGATAGGGGAGACAGTCAGTATCTTATCTCCCAGGTTCGGAAATCTAACACTAGAGGGCTTGCATTTAAGGTGAGAGGGGTTAAGTTCAAAAGAGATGTGTGAGGCAAGTTTTTTTTTTAAAGAGAGCAGTGGGTGTCTGGAATATGCTGCTAGGGGTAGTGGTGGAGGCAGATACAATAGAGATATTTAAATAATCTGTTAGCTGGGAATGGAGAGAGAGGCAGAAGGGATTTAGTTTAATTTGACATTGTGTTAGGCATAGACATTGTGGGCCGAAGGGCCTGTTATGTGCTGCACTAGGATACAGAATCAAGATCCAGTTTCTAGATTTTACAATCCAATTGTAGGTTCAAGCTCCCCAGCTCCAGGGGATTCCCGAATGCTGAAAGTCACTCACCGCTCCGTTGATCAGGCCCTCAAAGCCATCGTGGACAACCAACATCTTGTGTCCCTGTGTCAACCCAACGCGGATAGCGGATCGGACGGCAGCGTTCATGCCGGCTGCGGGAGCCCCCACGTTCATCACTGCCAGGGTGAAGTTACTCTGGGGGAGGGTGGATGAGGGGAGAAGGAGAGAGGGGAGGTGATAGAGAGAGGGGGGGTAAGAAAGAGGAGGGGTGAGAGAGGGGGAGATTGGAGAAGATGGGGGTGAGAGAGGTGATAGAGATGGGGAAAGAGGTGGGGGGAGAATAGGGAGAGAGTGGGGTTAAGAAAATAGGAGAGATAGGGTGAAGAGAGAGGAAGGAGAGGGGGAGAGGGGAGGGAAGTGTGGGGAGGGGGGAGAAGTGGGGGGAGAGTCACTGAGCTGCTGTCACAAACAACCCTGTGGTCAGGGACTACCACAGACCACACCCCTCTCTCCCTTTCTCACCCCTGCCCCATCGTACCCTGCCTATGTATCAGGCAGTCTCTCCCCACTCCTGGCTCCCCTCCCTACACCCAGAGGATTCCATCCCAACCACACCCTGGGTGTTGTACCTTCCTCCCTCCCACCCCTGGGTCTGGAAGACTCGCCCTCGCTTACCTTGGTGGTGGGAAGGTCGTAGTGTGAGAGGAGTCGATAAATGTTCCAGTTGTTCTCAAAACTCCTGTGCAGAGGGGGAGGGGTGAGGAGCGAAGAATGGGAGAGGGATGAGAAGGAAGGGATTAGTGTGGAGATGGAGGTAAAGGAGAGGGTTGAGGAGGCAGGGGTGGGAGAGTATTAAGGGGTCCGGGGAGGGGCAAGAGGTCAGAGGGGAGGGAGGAAGAGTGTGTTGGGATATGAGGTGGGTGATGGGGAAGTGAGAGAGGAGATGAGGTCAGCAAGAGAGGAATAAGGAACAGTTTTCATTTTATCTCTACCCCTCCCTGCTTTCCTTCCTCCCTACCCACTCCCACCCTCCACAATTTGCCCTGTTACAGGAAAGATTTTATTAAACTAGAAAGGGTGCAAAAAATATTTACCAGGATGTTACCTGGACCTGGAGGTCTGAGTTATAAGGAGTGGTGGTGTAAACTAGAACTTTATTACCTGGAATTTAGGAGATTGAGGAGGTGACTTGATAGAGGTATATAATGTCATGAGGGGATAGACAGAGTGAAAGCACAGTCTTTTCCTGGGGGGAGGTGTGGGGGTGGTAAAAACAAAAGGACACAGGTTTGAGATCAGAGATGAGAGACTTAAAAGGAACATCAGGGAAAGTTTCTTCACACTGAGGTTGGCGCATATTTGGAATGAACTGCCAGAAACAGTAGTTGAACATAGAACACCTTCAGCCCATGACCTTTGACTACTGTCTCAATCTAACCCTTCTCTCCCACATGGTCCTCCATCTTGCCATCATCCATGTGCCTATCTAAGTTTCTTAAAAGTCCCTAATGTATCTGCCTCAACACTCCCACTATTTTCCACGTAAAAAAAACCTACCACTGACATCTCCCCCTGTACTTTCCTCCACTCACCTTAAAACTATGCTCCCTAGTATTAGCCATTTCTGCTCTAGTAGAAAGGCACTGGTTACCTACTTGTTCTATGCATCTTATCATCTTGTACATCTCTGTCAAGTTACCTCTCCTCCTCCTTTGCTCCAAAGAGAAAAACCCTAGTTCACTCAACCTTTCCTCATCAGATATGCTCTTTAATCCAGCAGGATCCTGGTAAATCTCCTCTACATCCTCTCTAAAGCTTCCACATCCTCCCTATAATAACGTGACCAGAAATGAACACCACACTCCAAGGAAGAGACACTTCTTCCATTCAAGTGGAACAATTGCTATACCTGAACCTACACATCCTCCCTCACCACCATTCAGTCCCCCAAACACTCCTTCCAGGTGAGGCGACACTTCACCTGTGAGTCTGTTGGGGTCATCTACAGTGTCCGGTGCTCCCGGTGTGGCCTCCTGTACATCGGTGAGACCCGATGTAAATTGGGAGACCGCTTCACCGAGCACCTATGCTCCATCTGCCAGGAAAAGCGGGATCTCTCAGTGGCCCCAACCCGTTTTAATTCCCCCTCCCCACTCCGATATGTCTGTCCTTGGCCTCCTCCACTGTTGAAAAGAGGCCACACTCAGGTTGGAGGAGCAAAACCTTATATTCTGTCTGGGTAGCCTCCAACCTGATGGCATGAACATCGATTTCTCAAACATCTGGTAATGCCCCTCCTCATCACCATTCACCTTTTCCCTCTCTCACCTTATTTCCTTACCTGCCCTTCACCTCCCTCTGGTGCTCCCCTCCCCCTTTTCTTTCTTCCATGGTCTTCTGTCTCTTTCCACCAATCAACTTCCCAGCTCTTTACTTCATCCCCCCCCCTTTCAGGTTTCACCTATCACCTTGTGTTTCTCCATCCCCTCCCCCTACGTTTTAAATCTGCTCTTCAGCTTTTTTTTCTCCAGTCCTGCCGAAGGGTTTTGGCCCGAAATGTCAACTGTTCCTCCAGCATTTTGTATGTGTCACCATATTCCAAGTGTGGCCTAACCAGGGTTTTATAGAACTGCAACATTACCTCGTGACTCTTAAACTCAATCCCCCAACTAATGAAGGCCAACACATCATACACCTTCTTAACAACCCTACCAACTTGCACAGCAACTTTGAGGGATCTATGGATGTGGACTCTGCTCCTTGTATTCTGCCTTCAAATCCAACCTTCCAAAGTGAATTATTTCACATTTTCCTGGATTGAGCTCCATCTACCACTTCTTAGCCCAGCTCAGCGTTCTGTCAATGTCCCGTTGTAACCTGCAATAATCTTCTTTGTTGAGGTGGGCAGATTAACAATGTTTCAGGGGCATCTAGATAAGTACACAGATAGGAGAAGTTTAGAGGGCTGTGGCCAAAGTCGGGCAGGTGGGACTAGCTCACTGGGCTACATAGTCAGCATGGACCAGATGGGCTGAAGGACCTTTATCTGTGTGGTGTGATTCTAATAGAAAAATTGGACCAGAGAGAAAGGATATCTTTCTACCTGTGACCGAAACAAACTGCAGAGATTTGTGGATACGGCTCAGCACATCACAGAAACCAGCCTCCCCTCCATGGACTCTGTCCACACTTCTCACTGTCTCAGTGAAACAGACAGAATAATCAAAGACCCCACCCACCCCTGGACGATGCTCTCCTCTCCCATCGGGCAGAAGATACAAAAGCCTGAAAGCACATTCCACCAGGCTCTAGTTCAGCTTTCTATTCCACTGTTACTAGATTCCTGAACGAACTCTTCTATGACAAGTCTATAAGACCATAAGATATAGGAGCAGAATTAGGCCATTCGGCCCAATGTGTCTGTTTTGCTATTCCATCATGGCTGATTTATTATCCCTCTCAATCCCATTCTCCTGCCTTCTCCCTGTAATCTTTGACACCCTGATCAATCAAGAACCTATCAACCTCCGATTTAAATGTACCCAATGGCTTGGCCTCCTCAGCCCGTCTGTGGCAATAAATTCCACAGATTCGTTACCCTCTAGCTAAAGAAATTCCTCATCTCTGCTTTAAAGGAACATCCCTCTAACTCTGAGGCTGTGCCCTCTGGTCCTAGACTCTCCCACTATAGGAAACATCCTCTCCATGTCCACTCTTTCCATGCTTTTCCTTATTTGATAGGTTTCAATGAGCTCGCCACCCCCCTCCCCAGCTCTTCTAAACTTCAACAGGACCAGAGTCATCAAACGCTCCTTATATGTCAATCCTTTCATTCCCAGGATCAATCTCATAAACCTCCTTTGTACAGTATTGCCTTGATTGTCAGCACATTTTTTTAAGATAAGGGGCCCAAAACAGCTTACAGATAGGGTCATAAAAAAGCTTTTGGCACATTGACCTTCATAAATCAATGTATTGAGTACAGGAAATGGGATGTTGTGTTGAAGTTGTAAAAGACGTTGGTAAGACCTAATTTGGAGCATTGTGTACAGTTCTGTCACCCACCTGCAGCAAAGATTGTAAATAAGGTTGAATGAGTACAGAGAAAATTTACAAGGATGTTGCTGGGTCTGGAGGACCTGAGTTATAAGAAAAGACTGAATAGGTTAGGACTTTATTCCTTGGAATGTAGAAAATAGAGAGGTGATTTGATAAAGGTATACAAAATTATGAGGGGTACGGATATGGTAAATGCAAGCAGGCTTTTTCCAGTGAGGTTGGGTGGGACTACAACTAGAGGTCATGGGTTAAGGGTGAAAGGTGAAAAAGCTTAAGGAGAACATGAGGGGAAACTACTTCACTCAGAGGGATGAATGTGGAGCAAGCTGCCAGCGCAAGTGGTGCATGTGAGCTTGATTTCAATGTTTAAGAGAAGTTTGGATAGGTACATAGATGGTAGGGGATGGAGGGCTGTGGTCCCGCTGCAGGGCAATGGGAGTGGCAGTTTAAATGGTTCAGCACAGACTCAATGGGCCAAAGGCCTGTTTCTGTGCTGTACTTTTCTATGACTCCAAGTGCAGTCTGACCTATGCATTATAAAGCTTCAGTATTACATCCTTGCTTTTATATTCCAGTCCTCTTGAAATGAAACCTACAACACATTTGCCTTCCTCACCACATACTCAACCTGCACAGGTACTCCCAAGTCCCTTTTCACCTCTGATTTCTGAATTTTCTCTGCATTTAGAAAGTAGTCTTCGCCTTTATTCCTTCTACCAAAGTGCATGACCATACACTTCCCTACTCTGTATCCCATCTGCCACTTCTTTGCTCATTATCCTAATCTGTCTAAATCCTTCTGAAGACTCCCTGCTTCCTCAACATTACCTACCCCTCCATCCATCTTTGTATCATCCACAAACCTGGCCACAACGCCATCAATTCTGTCATCCAAGTCATTGACATATAATATAAAAAGAATTGGCCCCAATATCGACCCTTGTGGAACACCTCTAGTCATCAGCAGCTAATCAGCCACTGCTTTATCCGTGCTAGAATCTTTCTTGTAATACCAATGGGCTCTTATCTTGTTAATCAGCCTCATGGACAGCACCTTGTCAAAGTCTGCCTGATAATTCAAGTAAACAAAATCTGCTGACTCTCCTTTGTCTATCCTGTCTGAATATCCTAGGCCTATAGTTCAGTATGACACTCTCAAATTTCTGGCACACTGCTGGTATCTTCCACAGTGAAGACTGATGCAAAATACTTAATGAATTCATCTGCCATTTCTTTGTCCTCCACTACTATGCTCCAGCGTAATTTCCCAGCCATCTATTATCCACTCTCATCTCTCTTTTAACATTTTAAGTATCTGAAAAAACTTTTAGTATCTTCTTTCATATTATTGTCTATTTGACCGTTTATATTTCATCTTTTCTCTCTGGATTGCCTCTTTAATTGTCTTCCATCAGTTTAGAAAGATTGTCAATCCTCTACCATCCCACTGTTCTTTTGCTTTATTAGATGCCGTCTCTTTTGCTCTTATGCTGTCTTTGACTTCCCTTGTCAGCCAGGGTTGTCTCAGTCTCCCTTTAGAGTACTTCTTTATCTTATGGGATGTATCTATCCTGTGCCTTCCAAATTTCTCCCCAAAACTCCAGCTATTGCTGCTCTGTTGTCATTCCTGCTCGTGTCCCCTTCCAGCCAACATTGGTCAGCTCCTCTCTCATGCCTCTGCAATTCACTTTACTCCACTGTAATACTGATGCATCTGATTTTAGCTTCTCCTTCTCTAACTGAAAGGTGAATTCTGTCACATTGTGCTCACTGCCTCTTAAGGGTTCCTTTACCCTAATCAAATCTGGTTCATTACACAACACTCAATCCAGAATTGTTTTTTTCCTGAGTGGGCTCAACTACAGTCTACTCTAAAAAGCATTCTACAAATTTCCTCTCTTGGGATTCAGCATCAACCTGATTTTCCCAATCTACCTGCATTTGAAATTCCTCATGACTGTTGTAACATTGTCCTTTAGACATGCCTTTTCCATCTCCCATTGTATTTTGTATCCCACATCCTGACTACTGTACAGAGGCCTGTATACAACTCCCATCAGGGTCTTTTTGCCCTTGCAGTCTCTGAACTCTATCCACAATGATCCTATGTCACCTCTTTCTGAAGATTTGATTTAATTTTTTACCAACAGAGCCACCCATCCCCTCTGCCTACCTGCCTGTTCTTTCAATACAATGTGCATCCTCGGATGTTAAGGTCCCAACTATGATCTTTCAACCACATCTCAGAGATGCCCAACTGCCTGTCCTTCCTCACAGTCTCACTAAATGCTACATCTGCTTGTATATCAACTGTCCCATTGTCTGCCCTATCGCTCTGGTTTCCACCAACCCTCGCCCCCCCCCCCGCCAAATTAGTTTAAAACCCACCCCAAAAGCTCTAGCAAACCTCCCAGCAAGGATATTGGCCCCCCTCTGATTCAGGTGTAAATCGTTCTTTTGTACAGGTCATACCTTCCCCGGAAGCGATACCAATGACTCAAAAATCTGAAACTCTGCCCCCCTGCACCAATTCCTCACTTGCCAAATCATCCTATTCTTATCCTCACTGGCGGTGTCACAGGCAGCAATCCAGAGATTACTATGCTAGAGGTCCTGCTTTTCAGCTTCCTACATAACTCCCTATATTGTCTCTTCGTGACCTCCTTCCATTTCCTATCTATGTCATTGGTTCTGATAAGACTTCTGACTGCCCTTTAGAATGATGTGGACCTAATCAGATTCATTCTTGACCCTGGCAAATTGTATGGAAAGGACAGGAAGGTAGGCAGAGGGGGTGGGGAGTCTCTTTCACAGCCACAGAATTTCCTCTCTGCTCCTTTAACTACGGAATCCCCTTTCCACCACTGCACTTCTTTTCTCCCCCTTCCCTCTGAGCGCCTCAGTGCCAGAGACCTGGTCCCTAGTAGTATCCAAAGATACATATCTTTGAGGGGTGCACCCACAGGTGTAATCTGCTCCCTTTCCATCTCCTGAGAGTCTTAAACCATGGGCCACGTCGTTTATTTTGGACCATGCTGGGGACACGTTTCTGGTTATTGTGAATGCCCATTCGAGGTGGATAGAGGCGTCATGTTCGTCCACAACTACTCGCATCACTAAGCGGTCGGTCTTTGCCACCTTTTGGAAGTGATCGTATCCGATAATGGTCCAGTTTTCACAAGTGCAGAATTTAAGGAGTTTGTGGAAAAGAATGTTATGGGTCCATATCATGCAAAATTAATTGGCTGCAGCAGCGCCCTCTGCTGGTGAAGCTGGCGTCCCTGCGCATGAACCAAGAGAAGATCCACCAGGAAGGTGTAGAGAGCAGCGCCCTCCAGTGGCGGTCCACAGGGGTGCACCGGGCAGTTTATCAGTACCAAGCAGGATGGGCATTTCCTGTTTTATTCAGTTTACTTCAGCTATTTCCTTCCTCTGTGGTTCCCATCTACAGGGGGGAGGGATGAATTTTATTGGATTGAATGCGAGAATATGGCATGTGCGCACGCGGTCGATCGCCCAATGAATTGATTGGGCCACAGACGTGCGGAAAGCTCTCCTTTTTTTGCGCGGGCTTTGGAATGAGCTCCTCCTGCTTGTCCTGGCGGGCCCGGGTTCGTTGCTAAGTTTCCACAGCGTGTACAATGGCCAACATGACTCAGTAAAAAAATATTTATCCTATTGTGTGATTTTGCTTAAAATGGACACCGATATAAGAGCCTGGTGTTCATCAAGCTGTATTTGTCAGCAAACCCAAAAAGCATTACCAAAGACCACCCCCCCCCCCCCCCCACCACCACCACCACCACCACCCTTTAAACCATGAGTCTGGCCCGATTCCCGTGGAAGCGCATCCCACATCAATTATTTTGGACTGTGCTGGGGACACGTTTTGGTTATTTTGGTCATTTGATGTGGTTAGAGAGATTACCCACTAATTCGTCATGTTCCTCTACAAGTACCATCACTAAACCATCTGTTTTGCCATATTTCATATTTTGCCAGACATCTAAATATGTCTGTTTTGCCATATTTGGTATACCGGGAATGGTCGTATCCGCCAGCGGCGTGGCCATCACAAATGCCTTATCTGATGAGCAGAATGGACGGTGAAACGATCCTTTGCAAACACACGGTGACTTAATGATGAAAGTAAGCCATTTCCTTTTCTATTACCGGGTTCCCCGCAAACGAATTCACATGTGCATCATTCGTTGAAATAATGCTTAAACGCACTTCATACACCGGATTAGATCTCCTAAAGCCAGCCGTCCAGGAGAGATTTTGCGACAAGCAAGAGGCAATGAAACAAAAATACGATATGCACACCAGGTATAAAGTTTGGTGCCAGAGCGCATCTACACGCGCATCTCGCAGAAATAAAACTGGCTACCGGCATTATCACGGTCAAGTAGCGGAATTT